>NW_004955419.1:18871198-19002725 GCF_000276665.1 Chinchilla lanigera | reverse complement strand
TTTTTGTTTTTCCCCAAAATCAGAATGACCATGAAAGGTAAATATTTTGTATTCATTCAAGACGTTAAGGCAACCACAATAGCCCAACCTATGAAAGAGCACTTCCAGAGCTGCTTTAGACGTATCAAGAACAATGGGATCAGTGTGGTCAAAGTAAGGAGGAGTACTTTGAGTGAATTAATAATAACGTCTTTTATTGTGATGATTTTTAAATATTAATTTTTGGGAGGTATTTTAAAATTTTAAAGATGCTCTATAATTTAAAAAAATTATTAGTATTTGTGTGTGATTTATAGTAAATGCATTCATCCTGGGGAATGGGCACATTTTGATCCTTTTTACTTCCCCTGCCCTCTCTTCCCTCCTGTGTTTCCCATCTCCAGATCCCCTTTCCAGCTCTACAAACTGTATCTCCTTGTTGCCTATCATCTGTCTTTTATTTTGCTCTTGAAATTATTTATACTCTAGGTTTTTCCTATAAGAGAAACCAAGTAACATCTAACCGGCTGCCTGCACTCGCCGTAGTTTTTGATCACATGCCATCTGGAAGAGAGCGTGCTTGTTGTCTTCTGCACACTGTTACCTCCCCGCTAAGGCCTAGGAAGATGTGTCCGCCCTCCGGGCCCTGGCCACCCCAGTTCTCCTGTTTTGTGACTCTGTGTTTTTAAGGAGCCCCCTCCCCACCTATGAGATGGCATCTGAGGAGCCCGGGCCTCAGCACCTTCTTGCTGGAAGTGCTTTCCAGTGCCTCTCAGTCCTCACCCAGCATCAGCCAGGGCGGGGAAAGGCCCAGGTGAGTGCCAGGTGCGAGTCCCACATGGCCCGAGGATGCTACTAAGGGTCCTCTAAGAGGGCAGGGACTGCACGGGCTGTTGGTGAGTAAGTGAAGGTGAGTGGCTGGTAGGGAGCATAATCTTTTAAGATTTACCCACTGGAGGATGAACTGAGCCCCTCCAGGAATCTCAGGCTATTGCAAAATGGGAGAATCACTTGTTTTTTTTTTTTTTTTTTTGAGACAGGATCTCACTGTGTAGCCCAGGCTGGCCTCGAACTCATGGCGATCTTCCTGCCTCAGGCTCCCGAGGGCAGGGATTACAGGTGAGTGCCACCATACCCAGCTAGGTCTTACTACTTTGAAAAAACTGGAGAAAGTCTGCTTTGAAGTAGAAAAGGTACAAGTTAACACTACGTGTTGCTTTACAATATGCATTAGCATTTTAAGCAACTCAGGCAGGATGAAATGTGAATGAAGCAAATTGCTGGCCTCTGCTTTAAGGAAGGGGCAGTGCGACTTATAAAGTGAGCATTTCACCTCTCCCTGACCTTAACAGTTAGTAAAATAATTTCCCATCCATTTGTGAACATTCAGCATGCAAAAGCCTGTGTAAATGCATCTAAAGTGCTTAAACTCTTCCTTATCTGAAGGCTGCTATTTGGACTTTTGCAGAGACACTCAAAGTTTGTTGAATGAATAAGTGAATGATAAAGTCCCCCTTTCTTTCCTTTAGTACAAGGCCAGATTCAGCCACGCCCTAGACTGAGTCATCTCAGACTCCTGGAATCACTCATAAAATGAAGTCTTAGCGTAACTAATATGTTCGCTGGGACGAGATCAGAATGACTTCTGTTGAAATGTTTTATTTAAACATGGGTGGTGCAGTTAGGATTGTGCCTGTACATTATGTGATAGTCTGTGTCACGATTGTGTGACAGCAGGTCAAACAATTACTCCCATTCCCTGGGTTCTGCAGAATTGATCGCTCTTTCAGGTGTCTGGCTGACCGGGAGTTAGATCAATCTCCCCACAGCCTCTTTGGATTTAGAAATGAAGACGCCGAGGTGCAGCGGTGTCTCAGCTTGCTCAAAATTTCACCAGCCTTGGCCTGTAGACCACAAAGCAGAAGGGTCACCCTTCTACCCCGGAGAGGCTTCTCTTGAAAAAGGGATATTGCTCTTTCTGTTCTCCAAAGAGGCAGCACAGGCTCATTGAGGGTTACGAAGAAATCAGCTTCCCAATTCAGGGGAAATGGGAGCAAGCGGGCTCCTGCAAGAGGCAAGTTTGTGATTCTTGGGCTTTTCTAGAGCTCTTCCCTTCTCCGCGCTGGGCACATGGCATTCTAGCAAAGCCAAAAGGCTTTCAATTCAGACTAATCATTCATCTGAAACAGAACAACAACAACAAAAAACTAATAAAGCAACTAAATCTAAGTGTTGCAAACTCTTTTAGCAAATAGTTGTGAAATAGCGTTCACTTTGCCGGTTCCTGTTTTCATTTTCCATCAGTCTATTCTGGGATCATTCCTTTGAGGTAGATGTAGCAAGATCTCAGTGACACCAAATAAAATGACAACAAGATAATAATATTTTTTTAAAACCTCACTGTATATCAAATAACAACAACAACAACAGCAAAACTTCGGTTCCAAGTTCAAGGCAGCAAAATTCCTTTTTTTCAGGGAAAACTCAAAATGTTTTAGAGAAGCTGCATAGTGACTTGGAAACATCACAGACCAACGGTAATTCGTCTGTAGTGAGTGACTAAGCATAGGAGCTATAAATTGGGTCCACGCAGGTGAAATACCAAGATTCTAGGGTTTTAAAGTTTGTGTGGCCCTTGACAAGGGGGTAGGGAGCAGCATAGCATAAGGGGGGATCCTTGGCCTGGAGGGTGGTGAGTCTGACCTCAGCACGCTGCGAAGAGGTACAGAAAGCACCTCCGTGCCTCCAGGGCCAAGAGTGGAGCCCCTGCCATTGTTGTGGAAGCAGAAGAGGAAAGAGATGAAGAAGAAAGACATCAAAGCTTTGCTTCTGTGCAGCTGGAAGCAAGAGTATTCTAAAAAAAAATATAGGGAATCCTATCAGAAACATGTAAGCAAGATACCTGTTATTTGACTGAGGTTTTGGGAACAAAAATCTGACACCAAAATTCGTTCCGTGTGCTGCTAATAGCCCTGCAGGGTGGAACAAATGGAAGGTATTTACATTTCACCAACTCTCCCTCTGGCTTTTGATGGGGCCCTCAGCTCAGGCACCGTTAGAGAGACTCCAGGCCACTCCCGCTGCAGCCAGAGCTCAGATTTATAGCCCCTTTCCTCCTCCTTGCTCCCTCCCTACTGCCGACCACCTTGCAGAGCCTCCCTCTGCTTCTGGCCTTTCCTGGAGTGGAGTGGCACCTGGCTGGAGCCCTTCTGAGGGAGCAGATCTGCTTCCAGTCACTCTGATGTGTCCCTCATTGTCCGCGGGTTTAGCAGTATAGATGAAATGACAAGGGCGGTTGGTGAAAATATCCCTCTGGGGTCCTTTGCCCTTATTCTCTTAGCTGGCTGGGCCATGAGAGAAGGCCAGGCAAACAGATGATGTCAGGACAAGACAGAAGATGGGAACGCTGTGTCTCTTTCCTGCAGAGTTCTCAGCGGCCCCACAGAATAAGTCTCAGAGCTGACCAAGATCACAAAATGACAGTCGTATAATGTTTGATCTTCCTCACAAGGCCAGATCCTGGCGCTACGTCTGCCCATGGTGTCTGCCAGGCAGACTCATTCTGTGTGCTGTTCTGTGGGTCCCACCTCCACCTCTGCCTCACCCCAGGCTGTTGGCTGCCTGGGGAGGGTGTGTGTGTCTCCTACCACCTTGATATCCGGTGGCTATCAGGGAACCTGGCACCAGTCGGTGATTATACATTCCCAGAATAAATAACTTGAAATGAATCTGTATTCCGGTTTACAGCTTTTTGTTCCAGGACTTTGGGTCCTCAATAACCTTTGAAAGTCCTCATTAAGCTCTTTCTGGAGGACCATAAAAGCCTACATCATAAAAGGTTTAGCTTTGGGTTTAGTTTACCTGACAAGACAAAGCATATTTCAAGACTGGAAGATACTTAGAAATCTGCTCGAGCCCTTTGGCTCAGAGATGAAGACAGGGCCCCCCGGAGAGGGAGAAGAATGGGTACAAGCTCAAGAAGGTGGCAGCATTTCCGTGAGACTTGGACAGCTGTGTGCTTGGCCAGAGCTCCCTTTCCCTGGGAAGCAGTGTGGCCGGCTGGTTTAGTGAGTGAGTTCCAGAAAACAGACTGTGGTTCAAACCTTCGCTTTCCTGTACACTGGTTAAAAGGCCCCGGATGAGTCATTACTCCTGTGTGTGCCTCAGATTCCTTATCTGTAAAGTGAAGGTAATATTGGTCTCTACCTCCTACAGCTCCTTAGAAGATTATATGAGCTAACATCTCTAGAAGAGCAATACTTGCATTCCTATGCATTTTGTAAATGTTTACTTTACAATTATGAATTGGAAAGAATCTGATTAGCCTTATAATCCCAGTTCAGCGATGCTTTCTGAGCCCCATTCTGCACCAAGAGCAGCGTGTGGACGAGAGGGTCCAGATGGACAAGTCACGGCTTTGGCCCTAAGAGCTCACAAAATCCTTTTAATGGGAACATCATGAAGGAGCCATGAAACTGACACAGCTTTGAGCTTAGAGAGGAGCAAACCACCGTGAAAACTGGGCCAGACATGGATACCATAGCTGTTTTCATTATATGGTTCATAAGGTGAAGGTCTCAAATAAGAATTATTTGTTGCTACCTGCAGCCGATTGTGTTTTCCAAGGATGGCAGCAATAACGTTTCCCGTTCCACATGTTTTTCTGGAACTTTGGCAATTTCCCATCAAGTACAATCAAGTTCCTCTCCCCTTGAATCTGGGCAGGAGTCCCGACTTGCTTGGAAGGTGAAGTGATGCTGAGTGACACATGCAGAATCCCTGGCTGACAAGCCCTGCAGAGGGCTAAGGTCCCAGCCAACAGCCAAAGTGATTCTTGTCCCCGCCACTGAGGCATCCCAGCCTTTGAGTTGTCCTGAATGAGGCTTCAGACATTGGGGAACAGAATCAAGTCTGTTAGGAGACTTCCAAATCTCTAACCCCTGCAAAATGTGAATATACTTGTGTTAGACTGCTTTCAGGCACTGTGACTGAACATCCAGGATAATCAACTTAAAAGCAGGAAAGATTTATTGTGGCTCATGGTTTCAGAGGTGTCAGTCCATAGTTGCTTGACCATGTTGTTTCTGGGCTTGTGATGAGCTCCAGCATCATGGCAGGACCCATGTGATGGAGCAAACCTGTTTACCTCATGGTGACTAGGAAGCAAAGAAAGAGAAGAAGGGGCTGAGTTCAATAGCTCCTCCAAAGACGCACCTTCAATGATGAGCATTCTCCCACTAGGCTTCACCTCCTAAAGGTCCCACCATCTGCCAACAACAGCATAGAATGAGGACGAAGCCTTCAGTACTACACGTGGACCTTTGGGGACACTTAAGATACAAACCATAATGATACCCAAATGATTATTTTAAGTCATTATGTGTTGAAGTGATTTGTTTGGCAGCAATATATCATAACCAGAGCACTGCCCTCCAACCTCTTAGGCAGAATCATTCCTTTCGGACTACCAGCAACAGACACGTCTTTCTCTAAAGATCTTAGGGAAGGAAAGTATGCTCATAGCACAGTTAATAAGATTTGTTTCTTCACAAATCTAGAGAACTTCCAATGATCAAAGATGCTACAGCTGGGAAAGTTTCTAGAGCTGCCATGGTTGCCAACATCTGGTCGTGACAGCTCCCGAGGGAATTATCACCAACATCACCATCCAGGAGGGCCGTGGAGCATGAGGAAGCCCCCCTCACCTGTATCTGATTGTCTCGACGCTCTTCTGCTGAGCTGGCATGGATCACAACGGCTCGTGCAGATGAAAGTGCCAAGTTAATAAAAGAGAAATGTAAAATCCACCTGGAGAAATGGAATTCCCCTTAAAGGGAGAGAGGAGCTCTGCATTTGGTTCATGAGATGGCTCAATTGTTAGCTGTTATTCATCTTATTATCTGATGTTTTTCCCATGCTGTCTATTTCGTGTCTATTATTTTGTTCAGTCTTCACAATCAGGTTAGAAATATTAGTCAAGCTCATTTTAGAGCTGCAAAACTTAGGCGTAAAGACTAACCCAAGAACACATTTATCCAATCAGTAGTGAAGCTCAGACTTAACCCTGTGCCTTCTCACTTTAGAGTCTTTTGTCATTTTTAACTCTGAAAAGAATCTTCATCCTGGAGCAACATGGTGATGTTGTTTGTTCCAAAGATACCAGAAGAATGCATGTTAAAGGTGTAATCTTTATCACCTTTTAGCCATTCTAATTTTGCACTTCAACTATGCAAGAGTTATTTTTTTTTTCCTGAATCCTGGCTTTGTGTGGTTCTTCCCAGGAATGAGGTAAAACCAGTGGTAGACTGGTCCACCCTCAATAACTTCCCTCTCACCCCAAAGATTTGAAATATTTACCAGTATTCATGGTGTAAATGCTCCCATCACTGCTGACTTCAAATTATGAAGTGGCGGCATTCTCCACAGAGTCATGCACAGATTCACTTTTGTGAGCCAGTACTATTCAATGCCAGCAATGGATGCAATGTTGTCACAGATGGTTTGTTACTCTGTCTTTTCCAAAGCAACGGAAGACCTCCCATCAAAGTTTTCAAATTATCAAAGACAGACAACAAAATAGTGCTGCTCGTTCTGTACTGAGAAGGACTATGCCCGTGCAATGCTTTCATAACGGTTACCATTTTGAAGTGGTGCGAAGCTGTCAACTCCAGACCATTCTTTATCATGAACCCAACTCTTGATATAAACACTGAATACTGATACCTTGTTTTGCCGTGTGTCCATCTTGCTGACATTGGCTTGGGGGAGAGGGGAAGTAGTCTATGGCTGGTGGGGACAGGAGAAAGCACCTTAACTGTGCTTTCTGAGTCACCCATGGTGGTCCTCTTGGCTCCCATCCTGCTGGGTTAAAGTGGATAAAACCTTGAAGGGAGAAAGAGGTCTCCAGTATCTTCTTAGACCTTCCTCTCAAAGGATAACTGTCTTCACCAGATTGTAAATCACGGTCTTCCTTTTTTGCCCTGCAGATTTCCAGAATGCCTCCCTCCCCCTTTCTCTGCTTCTCTTTCCTGCTCCTTTACCCCGGGCAACTGCTGGCATGTGCCTCTCTTACAGAGGGAGAGAAGTGACTGGGGCTTCAAGGGCAAAATCTGGTCCAAATGAAGATGGAGACCTGTGAGGTGCTGGTGTACAAGAGGAGGCTACCAGCAAGACAGTATTGGGTGAATCTTCAGTGTGAGGAAGGACAGTGCTGGGGATTTGTGCACATGTCTGAAGGCAGCATCCGACAGGAAGGAGGTAGCGGTGGTCAGAATGGAGGGGAGGGTCTTTGATCTGGCTCCTACCTTGCTGGCTTCCAGCCTCTACTTCTCAAGGAGCTTCCTTCAATTCTTTCATCACCCAGACCTCTCATACTTCGTAACTGTTCTTCCCTTTCAATATATTTTTAACCCTCAACCCTGGCCTACTTTTGCAATTTCTGCTCTTCATCCGAGACCCCACTTGTGACTTTCCAGAGCATTCTTTTCTGGCCCCAGACCCTCACCTTAACACACACACACACACACACACACACACACACACACACACACAGAGTCTGAACTGGAAATACAGCCCTAGATTCTAGCTCCAGAGATGCTCTAGTTTGCCTGCACCAGTCACCTTCCCACCCCACATTTCCTCATCTGTAAAACAACGGGTGGGTGAATGCCTCGATGTTCTTGAGTTCTGAGGATGCATGGGCCATGAGTGTGTACCCACATGGGTCCCAAGAAGCCAGTGCAGACTCTTCATTCTGTCCTAAGCAGAATCAAGTGCCTTAGGTCAAAACAATTTATTTTCCAGCACTTATGGTGCAGCCTGCTCTGCGGTGGCTCCAATACCACGCTGACATTTTCGATAGAGCTGGCTTAATGGAGAAAAATGATTCTATTCCCCAAGCTTAGCAGGAGTTGGGGTGGGTGACAGGGGAGCTTTTATTTATATGTCACATTTCTCTAATTCTGAGGAGTTTAAACATCCTCTTTGCTTTGCTTCTCGTTCCCTACCCATCCTATTAATAAAGATTAATGAAAGGACCAGAATCTACTGAGGAAAACAAGTCAAAATAACAATTTTAAGTGCTTTTGCCAGAACGCATGGCATGCTCAATTTGAGCATCTCATAGAAGTCCATCCAGTTAAAACTGTGGTTATTAGGCAATTAATACTCAGTTTTGGTTCTGCTTACTCTATGGAAATGCTATTTTCCAAAAGCATGAATGTGACAGGAAATTTCTTCACTCAGTTATCCTTGGTAGTTTAAATGTTATTTCATAACTGCAAATGGGCTTTTCCCTTCTTGTGCAGATAGGCTGTGGCCGGTCTCCTTATCTGGGGTATGGGTGTGACAGTATATTTCTTCCCAGGGTGACAGCGAGGAGAAATGAGCTCACGAATTGAAAAACTCTTTCCAAACTTTAAACACAGATGTAACAAGGCAAACTGGCTAACGGGGGCCCTGGAGGGGATTTAGGTTCTCAGATGTCAAGTGGCCTTTGGGTGGGTTCAGCCTGGGCTCCCTGGAGAGGATGACATTCAGAAAGGACCCAGCTGTGAAGCGCAGCTGGGTCCTGGAGTAAGACCCTACTTACACAGTTTAAGGGGAGCTCCAAGGGAAATACTTGCACAACGCCAAGTTTTCTCCATCTTCTGCTTTCCTTCTTTCCTTTCTCAGACTCCCTTTACCCTCCGATAAAAAAGTGATATTTCTGCCAGTCCAGTTCCTCAACCTCAGAATTCAAGGAATTTGTAAATGGTCATCTTATGTGGCCCTGCTTCAAAGTTTGCTCATGAACTCTTCTATCCTACAGCTAAAAGTATGTCTCTGAGGAATGGATCTTAGGGTTGCTTGGTGCACTGGAGCAGTATATATGTCAAGGTGACCTTGCTCGCACTTACCCTGAAATGTACATGCGCTCTGAGCACAGCCCACAGGGCTTCCTTCTATATGAGGAATGGTTTTCTGAGAGATTTCACACTTCAGGGGCCACAGCACATGGCTTTCAATAAAGGCTTCTAGATTTGCTTCTTTTCCTTCGAAGTCTGACAAAGCCCTGCTAATTGATCTATTGAAGAGACATAAATACACACACACACTCACACACACACACACACATCTTCGTTTCATTGAGGACTGAGCTATAGTGTACTAGACTTGTACTTCTCATTCTAAATTGAATAAAATCCTTCATGGTTTTCCTCTCTAAGACTAGAAGATTAACATGAGAGAAGGAACTCTGACCTGGTAACCCTTCCACTAAGAAAAATATGTCTGCTAGAACATTGCAAGAGAAGTAGATCTAATTATTCCCATCAAGGAGATGGGAAATTTGAAATGGCACTCTTTTGTATATGCCAATAAATACTTTATTTTGAAGAGTATCAGGAATTAATTCTAATGATACTAAGTATTTATAGATCAATTACTTTCTATTAGGCATCAGGATGAGAGAATACAAAGTTGATTAAACTCCAGCACCCCTGGTAGAATATAAAGAAAATCTGGTTAGGATTGTAACTCAGGGCTGGATTGTAACTCAGGGCTGAGTGCTTGCCTAGCATGCATGAAGCCCTGGGTTCAATTCCCCAGCACTGAAAAATAAAAATCTGACATTGCAATAGTGTTTTAAAGATCGTTCTGCATATGCCCATATTTTCTGGTTGGCTGGGCAAGTCTAGCCTCTTTGGTAGGAAACAGTGCTAAAAGAAAAGACTTGACTTGTCAGAAGATACGCAAAGTCTATCACGCAGGCCAAACCAATTCCCCTGGATTCCTGCTTCTCAGGATTTCCCTAAGACCATTCCTTCCTTCCTTCCTTCCTTTCTTTCTTTCTTTCTTTCTTTCTTTCTTTCTTTCTTTCTTTCTTTCTTTCTTTCTTCCTTCCTTCCTTCCTTCCTTCCTTCCTTCCTTCCTTCCTTCCTTTCTTTCTTTCTTTCTTTCTTTCTTTCTTTCTTTCTTTCTTTCTTTCTTTCTTTCTTTTCTTTCTGTCTTTCTGTCTTTCTGTCTTTCTGTCTTTCTGTCTTTCTTTCTGTCTTTCTGTCTTTCTTCCTTCCTTCCTTCCTTCCTTCCTTCCTTCCTTCCTTCCTTCTCTCTTTCTTCTCTCTTTCTTCTCTCTCTCTCTCTTTTTCTTTCTTTCCTAGGAAGCAAGAGCCTAAAATCTAGAATACCTGTAGATGAAAAATGTTGAATTACAATAAAGAAGCTTAAGGTTCAAGAGATTGTTACATTAGCCATTTCAAAAGGAGAGCATGGCTTGGCAGTGGTCTGGGGTAGAAGTTATTATAGCAAGCATTGCACATGGCGCCAGGCAGATCTACCCCGTGTGAATAGGTCAGAAGATAGCATTTTATATGGGTTCAGCCTTTGTGCAAAATATCACATGTTCTGAGGACATCAATTATGTTCCCGAAAATCCAAGAGCTTTGGACTTTTTGCAAACTTAGCTGAGGATGCAGGACTCCCAATAGTTTTTGGAATTATGATTGCTAGTTAGGAATGTGCTCCTAAGTAGCTGGTAAAGTGGTCAAAAATCAGCCATAGGTTTGTCTGCCTAAATAGTCTTCACAGACATTGTGGCCAGAACCTGATTATTCAGCTCTTCAGACTCATAACCAGGAGTGACAGTGGATCTGTCAGAATCTACCTGTAACAGCCTAAAAAGTAACAAAGGCACATGAGCAGAGGATTGCTAAGTAGAGCAAACGTAGAGCTGAAGCACTCTCAGCCTTTTACTAGCTCTTCTTTCATTTACACAAAAGCAAACACTGAGGTGAACTCCTACACCTCGGCAGCCCAGTACCCAAGTTATTGCTTACGTGCTTCTTGACGTTAGCAATTGTCATTTTCCCTAGTTGAGTGATGAGGAAACCGAGACTCAGAGAGATTAACATTTGTCTTAAGGGTGGTGGCAGTGAGGTCCCTAAATCCGTAGCCTGTGCTTGTTTTATCCCTATGGCTGTTGGGTGACTCGGGGGTACTTGATGAGTGCAGATGAGTCCACGACTGTAGTTTTGGGATACTCTAGTAGGAGGGAGGCCCAAGAGGACCACTGCTTTAGCCCTGAATCTCCCATAGCAGTTAGAGCTTTATTCATTTTACACACTGGATTTCATATACAATTTCATTTGAGTAAAGGGTTCGGGACATTTGATTTTTAAAGTAATTATTTATTACAGTGCTAGGAATTAAAACCACACTGGATTTCATACACATTTTAATTTGAGTAAATAGTTCTGGGTGTGTTATTTTTAAAGTAATTATTTATTTATTGCAGTGCTAGAAATCGAAACCAGGGCCTCATGTACGTAGACTGCTCTACCACTGAGGAACACTGCCACCCCTGACCATTTACCAAGTTTGGAAATTTATGACCCTTCAGCTTTTAACCTCACATTTACAAAAGAATGGGTCGAAGATCTTGGATATGTTACTTTTACCTTCACTTGATCCAAGCTTCAGTTTCGGGTTAACTTGGGCCCCTTCGTCACTTGCTGCAAACTCTCTTGGGGCAATGACTTGTGCTTATATCATTGGTTCCCGGTGTGGCCTTGAGCTAATTAATCCCTCTCTCTGACTTCAGTTGCTTATAATATAAGAACATTGAAAAAATCCACTTCTAGGCTGTGGAAAGTGGCCGGGGCTGTTGCAGTCCTCCTCAGTGAAGGGCCCGTGCTTACTGGCTGGAGGGCTGCACCTAAAGTTGTAAGGTTAAGGAGAAGAGAATAGAGGCCACCTAGTTACGTTTCACTTTCAGATACATAGCAAATACTTTTTAAAAGTATACACATGTCCAGTGGACTACTTGGGTTATCACACCTGTTTATTTTTAGTATCTTTCTTATATTTTTCTTCTTTTTAAAATAGATCTTATTTATTTACATATTTGGGATAAGGCTTTGCTATGTTGCCCAGGCTGACCTTAAACTCACCATCTTCCTGAGCATCTGGGGTTAAAGATATGTGTCACCATTGCTGGTTTGGGGCCATACTTTAATGTTTAAAATTGTGTATTTGGAATTCAAATTTATCTGACTGTTCTCTATTTTATTTGGCAACCCTACCTTAGAATTATATTGTTATCTCTATTCTTTGGGCAAATAATTGAAACAAGCAAACAAATATACATAAAAAGAAAACAACAAAAAAACCCTGCAAAAATACAAACTCTTCTTGTTAATCTTGGTCTCATCTTGATAAAATCTTCCTCTTTGATCTTATAACTTGTGGTAGCATGGGACTTGAAATGCACTATAACACTACTATTTCCAGTGTTCTATTTAATATTTACTTATTTGTGCTTGACAAATATCATTCTGTGTCTACTATTACATTTCTCTTCCAAATCTGATTATCTAACAAGTTTTTGTCTTGAACAAGCCTCTCTCTTCCCTACCCCAAATGTGTCCTTTTGATCACATTGCACGCTACCGTTAGAAGGGATTCTGTTCGGGGTGGAATTCAAATTTCCCTCAGATCTTATTATTAAAAGACACATGTGCCAGCACACGGACACACTCCTCCAACCCACACTTGCGCTTTTTTGCTTCTCAGCCAGGGATTGCATGTGGCTGGTGGTTTCTGTGATTGTGAAATTGTCTTGAAACACAAGTAAAGAAAGTGTTCCTCTGGCATTCGTGGTTAAACTCCCCTCAGGTTTTTGTCTCCTTGGGCAGGACAAGAAACTTGCTTGTCTTGTGGCCCTGGGGTAGCAAGGAAGCCCAGGAGGGCATCCTGACTTTACTCCAACATGTGTTCCTGACAGTTTTCCAGATATACTATGCAAAAAAACTGCACACATCCTGGATAGAAGTAGTGATGATTCTGGGTAGTGCCAGCTTGTGGCAGGAGATATAGAGGATCAGAACACTAGGCCTAGGCAGAGCCCCTCAAGGGCAAGGACAGCACAACAGTCTGGGCCTTGTAATTGTCTCAAACCTTTCAGGGGAGAGTTTTTTGGAGAGGGACGTGAGTGTAGAAGGCAAGTTGGTATAGGGAGCCACCAAAGAGGAAAATGTGCAGTGAGCAGGAGCCAGAGTGATGGATGGATCCTCCAAAAGAAAAGAGGCAAGAGCCTATGGGTAGACCTTACCACCTGGCATGGTTGAGTGTCCAACTGGAGGATGGCCTCTCTACTCAGACCATATATGTGCTGGAGATGCTGGAGGTTGCTTCTCCAGCACATATATGGTCTCCACATATATGGTGGAGATGCTATAGAGAATTAAACCGGAGGAAGATCATGCCTGAGAGTCTGGAGAATTACACTTTCTCTCTGGGCCTTCCAGAAACTCACTGCATGCTTATCTGCTCATTGGGGATTAGTTGATCAGCTCTCTACAGGGTGTCTCAGATCTGCCTTTCTGTGATTCTTTTTTCTTATCATGTGGTACAACAGTTTGTTCATCGGAACACAAGTCTAGAACTAGGAAACTCTGTAGCTTGGGAAGAATGGCCACAGGCTATATAAGGCGTACTTTTCCCATGTACTTCACCCAGTGACACTTCAAAGGAGAAGCCATGTTGTATCAGAACACCTAGGCATAGGCAACTTTCATTTCATTCTATACATGCGACCGATATTTATATGTGCTCTGTCCTGGGCTCTGCTTAGGGGACAGAGATGAAGCAGACAGAATCCCTGTTCTGAGGAACTGACAGTCAAAGAGGGTAAAGGGACAGAGCAATTGGCCATCTCAATGGGCAGTGACACTTGTGATGGCAGAGGGAAGAGGCTAAGTTCTGTAGGACCCAAGGAAAAAGTGATTCAATTACCTCTGCTATTTCTCTTGTGGAAGTGATATATAGGGGTGGAGGTTGCTTGGACTATTAGGGCAGCAGATAGAGGAAGTATATACAATCAAAAATAGAAGGGCAGGAGTTTTTCTAATCTAACAGGAACACAGAAGGTCCTTCTTAAATCAAGAAATGGGTAACTTTCCTTGGGGCTTTTGCAGGTGAGATCTCTATCCAACATAGAAATGGGGTCAGGAAAACCTCTCTTGACCAAATAGTGACACTTGCTGGATATCAAGAGGCAGAGCTATGGATGCCCCTATGTCCCTTAGGAAGGGATATAAGGGCCCCATTGAAGGACAGGGAGAAAACTTCTAGAGGTTTTATGTTCCTCTTTAGGCCACCTGGTCTGGGGACTACCACAAAGGGCGAGGCTGGCCCATACATGCCTTCTGCACTTGGATCACTGTTAGGGGTATGAGGACTCCCGTCCAAAAGGGTGCCTCTGTATCTAGGATCTGGAAGTTCATGAAGAAAGGAGATGCTGATCTAGAAATAAGTAATTAGACTCTGACAATAGCCGAAGGCTCCAAGGAGTTCAGGGAGTTCCTTGCTATGGAATATAGGATGATGTCTATAACTGTCCCTTTTCCCATCCCATGGAACCTTCTATTTGGACTTCCAATCCTTTAGCCACAGCCTCAAACACTCTTCTTCTGTGTAAGAATTCACAGAAGAATTCATCAGCTCATCCCATCCAACTGTCACTATTACACATAGTCCCTGATACATTGTCAGCAGTCAGCATATAGCCAATGGCTGACTAAATACTTGGATAAGTTTAATAAGTGGATGAAAAGAATATAGAAAATAATTAAAATTGAGTATAATATGGGGTGTTTAAGCTGACATTTGAGTTTGGGCATAAGAAGCCAGGGTATAGTACCTCTCTCTTATCTAGGCATGGACAACAGTGTCATTCCAGTGGGAAGGAGAGGACAGCCAATGCCATGGGCATGCTCACTCATGAAGTCTGTTTAGGAAATGCTAAGGTAGAGTACAGGTTAAGTAAAATAAGAGGCTAGTGAGGTTAATTGAGGACAAGTCATGCAGACATGCAATAATGCTCCTCTTCTCGGTGAAAGAAAACTAGATCACACAAGAACTTTTATTTCCACTGGAGCTCAAGAATTTTTTTCTAGAACACTTTTAAAGTTTGCCAAGAATGTTTTTTTGGTGGTGGCAGGCTTGGGGATTGAAACCAGAGATTTCACTTTGGGTTATGTCTCTAGCCCCTTTTATTTTGAGACAGACTCTTCTAAGTCAATAAGTTGCCCAGCTGGGCTTAAATTTGGATCATTTTACCTCAGCTTCCCAAAATGTTGGGATTAAAGGCATGCACCATCACACCTAGAATGTTCTAACATTCTTGTATTGAGTCTATCCTTATTACTTATCACCCTTGGACAATTATGTACATATGTGTATATGTATATTTGCATGCGTGTATGTATATATGTGTATGTATTTTGCAGTTTTGGAGGTTGAGCCTAAGGACATTCTACCACTGAACTACACCCCAGCCCTTTCCCAAACTTTCTTTTCTTTTCAAAAATTTTTTAGATGGTGTCTTGCTAAGCTGCCCAGGCTGGCCTAGAAGTGAGAACTCAAGCCCCTTCAGTGCTCAGATTACAGGCATACAAACACATGCCTGGCTGACAATTCTGTATTTCTGCTAAACTCTTCTAGGATTCCTAAATCTGTGGGAAAATCCCCGCCCCCGCCACTTTTCTTTTGCTGATGTTGACCTACCCTCTGATGCCTCCTGCTGCTTTCCCCCCATACTATGGTCTCCAAAACACAAAGGTGATGGTGCTGGGGACTGGTGACAGAAGCAATAAGTCCTGGATAAATCCCACTTTTACTTTACTTCAGTGTTGCTGAAGCTGGAGCAGTGAGAGAATAATAGTACACCATAGGACTCAATTGCTCACAATCTGTAAATCAGAGAGCCCTTTAAAATCTTTCTTGAGATAATTTCTAAAGTCCGACCTTCTATGTCCTGTCCAAGACAATTCCAGCAAAGAGTGGCTGGAAACAAAATGATAACACTAAATGGTTACTATGACATTTGATTTTGTTGCCCTTATTCCTATATCACTGAAAATAAAGAGGATGGAGTGGATGGGGAGGGGAGGAGAAGCAGGAGTGAAAGAATTCAGATGCGTTATATATATGGACCAACTCCTTGAGATGAATGTCATTATTATGTTTTGTAAGTGTGTACTACAAAAAATTTAAAAAGTAAAATACAACAATAAAAAATAGACAACTGAGAGAATTATGGGAATGAGACTCAGCATTGGGGATTTGAAAGTTCAGGAGCTTCAACACTGTCACAGTATCTCGGGATGAGAATGTGACCTCATTTGGTATTAGGGTCATTATGAACGTAATAGTCAAGATGAAGTCATACGGGAGTAAATGGGCCCTTAATCCAATATGGTTGATGCCCTTGTAAGAAGATAATGTGAAGCTACTCAGGGGGAGCATCATTTGCTGATAGAGGCAGAGACTGGAGTGGTGTAGCTGCAAACCAGTGAACACCAAGGTTTGCCAGCCACAACTAAAAGTTAAGAAGAGGCAAAGAAAAATTTTACTTAGAGTCACAGAGGGTTCATGGCTCTGGTGTCCCCCTGATTTTAACACTCTACCCTGTGAATCAAGAGAAAAAAACTATGAAAGAATAGCTTCCCATGGATTAAGGCACCTCATTTTGCATCCTATTACAGCAGCCCTGAGAAACTAATACAGATGCATCTATTAGAGGTAGACTATTCTCTGGACCACGAGGTCTGGAGCTGTTCTAAGGAGCATCTGATGTATCTGCTGGTACATTACTGTGTCCTGTGGGAGTTCAACAATGCTTTAATTAAACCAGATGTGGAGTTATGGTTAAATCTTCATTAGAACAATAATAAGGGGAATTCAAAATATGAAAAGTATTTATCACATTCAACCTTTATAAAACTTCCCATTTCCTATGGTCCCTGCCAGTCCTCATCCATTTGGGCTCACACACATGTGCACACACATACACACAAACACACACATGTGCACATAGTCATTGCAATCTTAGTCCACAGCAGTCTTTGTAAACTGCTCCTTTCCCTGTATAGTGTTGTTACATCATCTTATAATATCTGCCTAATACTCCATCTGGCTGTTATACCACAGTCATTTCACCATATCACTCTTGGTGGTCATTAATTTGAATGCTTTTCTTTTCCTTTATTAGTCATTTAGATAACTTTTTTTTCTTCCTGAGACAGAGTTTTACTGTGCAGTTCAGGTTGACCTTGCACTCATTTTGCAGCCCAGGCAGGCCTCAAATTCACAGTGATCCTCCTGCCTCAGTCTCCCAAGTGCTGGTATTACAGGCATGCACCACCACACCTGGCCTCCTTTAGAAACTATTGCAAAGAACATTTCTGTATAAATTTTTTATTCTTTTGGATACACGTTAGTATAGATTTATTGGCTCAAAAGATAACCATAATATATATTTTTTTTTTCAGAGAGGGAGAGTAGGAGTGATAGAGATATAGGGAAAGAGAATTCTGCTTATTTTTAAATAGATTTTATTGTGTATTTTTAAGGTATATAACAATATATATCAATATATTGATATTATGGGATATAGATAAATAATACAAACATTACTCCAGTGAAGCAAATTTATCATTTCAGAGTTATTCATTATTTTGCTCCAAGAGCAGCCATAATCTAATGAGTTTGCATGACTTCCATATATAGCACAATTTATTTCTCATAGTCCTCATGTGGTACTTTAGATCTCCAGATCTGCTGATTGTACATCTTGTTATACTGTCATCTCAAAGAACAAACTAAAACACATTGTTTTTAAAAGTTATACTATTTTCTATTTACCAAATAAATACTACTCCATGCTTATGATTAAATACTGTTTTCTTTGTTATTTTTATGACTCATCTTAATAGTTTGGCTTTTTAACCCAGTTGGGCTTACTTTTTATATCATATAAAGGGTAATCTAATTTATTTCTAAATTGTGACCCAATTACATAAAATAACGAAATAACTGAGTATTTCAGTTAGTTATGATGCATACCTCATGATATACTAAATTATCTTATATAGTTTTCCATGTTATAAAAATGCATGTTCTTTACTTTTTGAGTATTCAAAATTTCCAGTATTGCTGCTTGTGAAATGGTTTAACTCCCAGTAGGTCTGGTTGTCCTGCCATTGCTTATTTTCCCAGTGTGTTTGTTTTGTGCATTCTCATAAATTAATATTTCCTAAGAATTTTAGATTATTCTTGCAGATTGTAAAAGGAGACCACTTGATAGGTTGGGTTAGGATCCATTTAAGATATAGATCCAGTACTGGGTTGGTTAGAGTAGACGGCCTGCAGTCCTTTCTTCTGAGTAGTGTAGCTGGTTGGAAGGGCTAGGATTTACATTTGGGTCTTCATGGGGTATAAGTTCCAACCTGCCACCCACTAGCTTATTCAGCTTAGGCAACCACCCTGAGCCTTGCTCCTTCTTAACCGCATGGGCATAGTAGGGCCACACCTTCAAGCCATGTCTCACTAATTAAATGAGGGAAGGGATATGAAACCCTCAGTATAATGCCTGCCATAGCATAGGCACTTAGTTTTCACTTCTCTTTTATTTTCTCCTAATTAGAGTTTGTTTCTTCGTTAGAATTTCTTCTTAAGCTTTCTCCAAATTCTTATGAATTATAAATGGGTTTCTTTGCTTTTTTTGTACTTTTATAGCTTTTTTTTTTTTTTTGCTGATTCTTAAAGATGCTATAGGTAACTGTCCTTTGTCTTATTATCAACTCTTTGTGAAGCTCTTGGTTCTTTCTGGTTCTTATCTGATTTTTTTTTTTGGTACTGGGAATTGAACTCATGACCTCATGCTTGCCAGGCAGGCCCTGTGCCACTGAGCTGTATCCACAGCTTTCTTTTGGGTTCTTGTGGCCTTTTTTAGGTAGTTGCAGTGCTTCTGAAAGACCCGACTGTGTTCCTAAAGAGATGCTAGAACACTTCATTTCCTTGAGCCGTGTTGAGGGTCACAACCACTAAATCGAGGACTTGCTTTTGGTTTGCTCCCTCAGGACCTCATTATTGGGTCTCTGAGCCTCTTATCAAGGTAGCTAAGCTCTTCGTTGGAAGATTACAGATCCGAGTTCCATCTTTTTTTCTCTCTAAGCTCACCCAGTCCTCAGCCAGAACCCAAGCCATCTGTGGTTTTTCAAACTAGGATCTCCTTTTGGGCCTCTGTCCTTCTCACCATTGCAAATGTATATTTTCCACGTGAACAGTGAACTCTGCCCCAGGAGAATGCCGAGGATGGGGGCAGCCGGTGCCCATCTCGGCTCTGCCGCTGCTTGGCTGTCACTCACCTGTTTATTTGCATCTCTCTCTTTTCCAGAAAGGGTTTAAATTTGCTTTACAGCCACAGGAAGATGCATAAATTATAAAGTGAGCCAGAAGAAAGTAGAAAGGTAAGGGCTAGAGGGACAAAAAGGGGTCAAGAGTGACAGGAATGCGAGTACAGCAAAGCCCTTCTGCATTTGTTTTTGGCCAAATTTGACCTTGAGATTCTTAGCAGTCAGAAGAAACAGAGAAATGCTCTGGGCAAATGACTGCATCTCTAAATCTCAGTTTCATTGTTGATAAAATGATAATACAAACAATTACATCATGCTATTATCCTGAGGATGAAATGAAATAAGGAATATGAAACCCTGAAGTATAGATATATAAGTCTAGTAGCATAGTAGGGACTCTGCAAATGCTAGCTTTTATGGTTACTGTTATTTCCATATGGCTTGCCCTTAGAAATCGCCATGGTAGCTGGGGCATACACTGACTGAATCGCAGAGCAATTATCCCTTTCTCAGTGCAGTGCAGGCTGAGAAACGATGGTGCAGTGTAGTTAAGCACGGTACTAGCATCAATGTGCGAAAGGGGAAATTAACTTGTTTGCAACGGGTGAGACGGCAGATAAGCGTTGTGATGTTCCTTTGTGTTCAGTCCTTGTTCCAGCCCATTTCCCCAGAAGAACTGGCCTCAGTAAAATAGAATTCCAGAACTTGAAGGGAGTCTGCGCAGCTCATCCAACGTCCTCTTTTTTTTCAGAGGGATGGGAAGAATTTTTTCCAGCTCTTGCAGATAGGGTTGATCCTCAGATCCCACTTTTTCTCTTAAAAGATCCATGAGAGGAGACTAATGTGGAATTGAAGGAAAAGTAAAAACGCTGATTTATTTATAGCTTAGAGAAGTGAAAGTGAGTTTAGCTCAGACTGTTCATTGTTTCATGGTTGTTGCTCTCAGCTGCCGGAGAACCCCCGATGCCTCGTCTCCCCTCTGCTGGCCCCGGCACGTCAGGTCCAAGGGCTCACAGTAGGAGCTCAGCTCTCCTGGAAACAGAGGTCTTGTGTGATTTCCTGGGTTTTCAAAGGACTTTGCTTCCTTAAACATTTTCACGCTTTGAAAGAACTCTCACTCAAGCAAGTCCTTGAGCTAGTTAAAATTTTCAGAGGAGTGCTTTCCAAGGGTGCACGTGTACCCTGGAACCTCTGTGGAACTCTGGTTTATTTTGAGTGGGAGTATTTGATACTCTGATCGTAAGCCAAGCTCATCACAGGCTCCCCTCTGCCTGTTCCTTGCTGCTGAACCCCCTGTACAGGGGGGAGGAGAGTCACTGTGATGATGAAAGGGTGGCGAACGAGACTTTAGCTCCTAGTAAGTGGGGAAATTCCTCCTTCCAGGCCACTTTTGCTGGCATTCTCACACGGAGCTCATCTCAGCCTCCCATCAGCCTGGGACAGTGGGTGAATTTTCAGCCTCTCCTCCTTGACAAGGTCACTCAAAGCAGATCATAGCCATAAGTCAACTCAGGTTTCAGATACCAGCACTGTCTCCTTGATGGCATTTCCACCTATTCTTGGTGGAAACCAGTGATTGCCAAACAAGCTTTATAGTATTTCTTCCAGTGTCTGTTGCAGCCGTTCAACAGCAACTTGGATGTGATCACCGGCAATAGTGTGTTGTGACCTATAGAGATGAATGTTGATGCTCTTGCATTCTGTCTCATGTACCTTAATGCTTTTTAAATGATTTATTCTTGAGGTCCACACCAGTGGAGTTTGTTTATCTGTACTTCCTCTCGTCTCTCTCCTATTTCCCTTTCTGAGTCGGTCACTTGGGATGCCAGTTTGCCGCGCATCTGTGTGCACTTGAGATCTGAAACCCGAACCTGTGCCACCGCCAGCTGCAGAAGCATGCCACTCGCTGTCATTTTTGGAAACCAGAAATGACCGGTCACATCACAGTGATTAGATAAAGCTTGTAATTTGTGTTTGCTGTAGTCAGCGACGTGGTATTTTGGGACAAACTGCCACTCTGTGCTACATATAGCTTGGAATTTGCGGCTTTTGTGTAACCCAACATTGCATGGTGAAGGAAGTAGAGGAGAAACGGTGGACAGAGAAGGGATGAAGGGAGAGTGGTCAGGAAGCCTCCTCAGCAGACAGGAAGAAAATCAGAGCCCTTGGAGTTCAGAGAGCTGCTAGAAAATCTGTAGCTGACTTGCCTTTAACTGGGACCCTTGTCTGGCTGTTGGAAGGCACGATACTCCTTTTTTGACAGCTGAGCCACTTGACTCCCAGTGAGAGGCTCAACCCTAGCCCAGGCTTGAGGAGGAAGCCTAGTCTGAGTCACAGCATGATGGGAAAACCCAAATTCAATCCTCCAGTCGCTCACCTTTTTAATCCGACTGGTACGTAGTCTCTGATTGGACACGTAGTTCTAAAAGGCCAGCCTTCATCCCTGCCCCTAGTTCTGAGAACAATGTCTTTGTCTTTTTCTCTGGTACGAGTCTCAACTAGATGAAACTTTTTTTAATCCACTAAACATTTTCTGAGAGTCTTCACAAACTACCAGGCCAGGAAGAGCATGAGGGTTACAGAGATAAATAGGTCCAAATTCTGGCCCCCGAATCTCTTATGAGCTGGAGAAGAGCCAAGACCCTTTGGGAAGCTACTAATCTTGTTCTCACCAGGCCCCATTGTGATAAGCAAATTGAGAAGCAGCATCCCATCAAAATCATCCTGTTGGAGTTGGAGAGAAACAATTCCCCAGAGAAGAATGACGCTGCTACTAGAATGTAGAGAACTAGGAGACTGCCTGCTCCCCATACAAGAAATCCCTGATCACCTGTCAATACCCCACTTAACAGTTTAAAATTAAAACCCCAAATCTCATTAGTTTTCTGGGATAACATGAATCTATGACTGCATTACCAATAATGGGGGTGAATGTTTGGCAAATAAAAGCCAATTTATACTCCAAAAGGAATTTTCATAGCTTGAGAAGAACCACTGTCCTTAAAACAAGAAATTTTAATTAGGAAGTCACCCTTGAATGTAGGAAGTGGTTCTTTTCCTTCTCTTGGCCAGGGCATAATGCTTGCATGGTGATCGTGCTCCAGCACCTGGCGGTATGGATTGGGAGCTCTGTTGGGGACATGACCCTCTTTGGTTATGGGGCCAATGAGTGGCTGCCTTGGGTGGAGGCGCTGCCTTAGCCATCATCCAGGTTCGCCTTGGGGCTTTGAAACTCACACCTTGAAAGCACTTTCCAGGCACCTCTTTGGGTTGTAGTGCACTCTCCTCGCTGTTGCCCTTGCCATTGCTTCAGAGATGCATAAAAGAACCAGAAGAAAGGGTTTGCTGCACCCCTATATCTGGTGTTTTTTTAAACAAGGACTTAGAACCCTTATAGGTACTTTAGAAAGTCTTCTAAGGGTCCCTAGCTCTAATATTTGTGAAGTATGTTCCCTGGAAACTCAAATCTACAGGACGCTGATAAGGTGACATGAGAAAAGGGGACAGAGGTAGGACAGGGACTCCTCAATTCAAATCAGTCTGACTTGAAATAAAGTTAAGCAGGTGTTCTCACTGATGACTCCTCAGCCCTTTGAATGCTCACGGCCATGGAAGAGCACCAACAGGGACAGATAGTTGCAATGATGATAAAATTTATTTGACAGTGGAATTTTATCCTGAGCTCAGACAGTGTAGTTCACAGGCCTGAGTTTTAATGTTAATCCAATATTAACTCAATAGATTATGATCAAATCTCATTTACTTTTCTAATGGATTGTTTATGCTCACCAAGGCCTGTTCACTGAGAGGTGCATGCCTTGGAATTAACTAGAAGTATTGTGCTGATTTAGACTCTTATGACACTGTATTTCCCTACCACTAAATTGCTCTGGAGGACACGTCTGTCTGCCCATGCTGGTGTGTCATTATTGGTCTTAGCTCGATGCTTTTCAAATTGTGCTCCACCTTTAGTGTTCTTTCACAGTGACCCTGTCATGCTCATTCCCACAGCATGGGGCTCTGTGTCCAGGGAATCTTCTTGCACTGAGAGGGACAAGACCAGCCTTTTCCACCGACACGCAGGTCTTGCTGCTGACTCTCAGAGCTCACGGTATGGACTCCCCCACTGGAAGACGATTTTCTTTGAGGAATCCATTTATTCTATTTTGCCCTAGGACACATACTCTTGCCATGACGGACTGTGCTTCCACAGGGCCAAAGCAACAGAGCAAATCACTTGTCCATCAAAACCTCAAAAACTGGCAACCAAAATAAAATTTCTTCTTTTAAAGTTAAGGTATCGTAGATGTTTGTTGCAGTAGTGGAAAGATGGTTAACACGTTAAAGTTTAGCAGCTTCAGGTGATTAGCATGTTTTGAGACAGGCTGCTGGCTATCCATCACGGCCAAAGAGGATGGAACAATGGGGTAGTATAGCTTCGCTGGGTAGCTGGATGATAAGCAGAAGTACCCTGACCAGGGAACTTTCTGGAATGGCTGGGTTTTCACCACTTCACACATCTTAGGTTTATCTTTTGGATTCATCTCTGGGCCCTATCTCTCAGGCATCCTTTGGAGTACCATGAATAGGTCAAGTTCCTGCCCTCGGCTCTATCTGTATTGAATTTACAACTAAATCCACGGTCTGTCTCCTCAATCCTAAATATCTTCATAAAATGTGAGAAAGACGTAAAGTTGTTTGGGTTATATCAGAGAGAACATCTGGATATTTGGAAACAGCGGAACAGTTTGCCAAAGAAAAATAAAATAATATTTTGCATCTGAGTGTTTGATATTATAGAACATAGACAAAGTCTGAATCACCAGCACGTGTCTCCTCTCCTCCCTTCCCTTCCCCTCCCCTCTTCTCTCTGTCTCTCTGCAGTATTGGCCTTTGAACCTAGAGCTTTGTGCATTTCAGACAAGCGCTATATTACTGAACTACATTCCCATCACTTTTTATTTCATATGGAGACAGAATTTTGCTAAGTTGCTGAGGTTGGCCTTGAACTTGCAATCCTCCTGCCTCAGCTTCCCAAATAACAGGACTTATAGGTATGCACCACCACGCAGTCTTCTGCTTACCTAGATGTACATTATTTGTCATAACTATGACAAATAATTCCACCCGAAATGTTGGAGAACTAGAGAGTTTGCCTCTTACTGTTATATCTCTGGGGAGGAAAACTCCAGGCCATCTCTTCTGTTTATCTAAAATGCAGTTCACAGATTAAGCCTGACAAGATGTACTCAGCCCCTTTCTGGTTTGAAGTCACGTGGATGAGTGGAGAGCAGGGAGATGAACAAGACACAGGCCCTGCCTTGCAAGACATGGCTCCCTCAGAGCAAAGTGATCTTGACACAGAGCAGTTAGAGAAGATGAAGATAAGGAAAACGAGCTTTGTGTGCACAGGTAAGCGTTGCTTAGGGCAAATTATTAATTAAGTTCTACAGAGAAGCAACCAATAGGAAGGACACACACACATGCATATACACTGTCTTCCTCGGTATATATCTATATTTATTATGCAGTAGTGTCATCTAATTATTTGGAGGCTGAGAAATTTCACAAAGTGCTATCAACAAACTAGACATCCAAGAATGCCAATAGCACAGTTTGAAGGCCTGCGAGCTCTGGAGCTGCTGATGTACATTCCAGTAAGTATCTGAAGCCCTGAGAACCAGGAATGCCGAGGGCAGGAGGTCAGTGCTCCACCTCCAGCTGGTAAGCAGAGTTTTCTTGGTGGTGGTGGGGTGCGGTATCAGGAATTGAACTCAGGACCTCATGCTTGCCAGGCAGGTGCTTCACCACTGAGCTAAATCCCCAGCCCTTGGTAAGCAGAGTTAATTCAACCTTCCTCAGGGCCTCAGTGGATTGGCTGGCGCTATCCTCATTAGGGAGAGCCGTCCAGTTTACTTGGTCCACCCATCTGAATGCCTATTCCCTCCCCAAACTCCCTCAGAGACAGACACACCCAGAGATAATGTTTAACTAGCTATCTAGGTATCCTGTGGCCCAGTGAAGTTGATGTGTCAAACTAACTATCACCGGGGGAGAAGGGAAACACCAAGGACAGATGTGGTGAGGGAGTTAAGAATCTTGAGGGAGCCTGGTATGGTGGTTCATGCCTGTGATCCCAGCACTTGGGAGGCTGAGGCAGGAGGATCTCCACAAGATGAGGCTAGCCTGGGCTACATATTGAGTTCAAAGCCAGCCTGAACTACATAGCAAGACCCTATCTCAAATAAAAATAAGAAAGAAGGAGTCTTGAGGGATAAACAGGAGTTCTCTAATAGAGAAAGGGGAAGAACTCATTAACAGCACAGAAAACAATAAGAACATAGAGACACAAGACACTTAAGAATAGTGGGGAAAATGTGTGGAGACCAGATGGCTTCCAGGGAAGGTGCAAAAGGGGCTGCGGTGAGAGATAAGGTCAGAGAGGTGTGTGGAGGTGAGACAACGGAAGGCGTCATGCTATTCAGCATGAGCCTCGTGCTGTGGAACACCGGAAGCCCCAAAGCCCCAAACACCCTGTTCTCAGCTCCCACACACTGCACCAGCTAGGACCTATCCACTGCACTCCAAGGTATACAACTAAAAGGAAAAGCCCGCATATCCACCGGACACATGCTCCAGAGTGTACACAAACCCCAAGCAGGAGCAACCACATATCTATCAAAAGAAGAATGGATGAATTATAGTACATTCATACAGCAGAATATTTCCTGGAGATAACAAATGAACAAGGGTGCTCACCACTAGGATGAATTTTTTTTTATCATTTTAAGGAGAAAAAAGTAAATGAAACAGACTTTCAAAACAAGATAATAGGAGAGTAATGATAATTAATACACTGCATATTGTTATCTTCATAGTACTTCCTTGGAGTATATGATATAAGGCCAAACAATATTAGCACAAATCTTTCTTTTCAATGAACTAAGAGAAACTGTGTAACTACCTTAACTATCTTGTGTGTATATATATATTTTTTTTCTCCTTTTCTCTCCCCTTCTTTCTCCTTTCCCCTATCCTTCCCTCTTCTCTTCTGAGCAGTTTCTTTTCATTTCTCAATATCTATTGCACATTTTGGATCTTATTTACTTGTTCAGCTTCTCACACTAGTCAGACAATCCAATGTTTTCACATGTGGTTCTGATTTATTTCATTTATGAGTATGGTCTCTAGTTGCATCCATTTACTTAGAAAAGCCTCAAGTTTATCCTTTTTATGGCTGAGTAGTACTCCACTGTATAAGAAGACCACATCTTTTTTATAATATGAATCATACACACATTATGTTGAACAAAAGAAGACATTTTTATGCAATTTCATGCATATAAGGCTCAAGAACAAGAGACCATCACAGTGACTGAAGTCTGACCAGTGATCATGGGGACTGGAATGTCGACTGGAAGATGGATTAGACAGCCTTTGAACATAATTCTAAGTGAAATAAATCAGACACACATGCTCAAGAGTTGCATGGCTTCACACATGAGAGCAAAATAGAGGAGAGATAAGTAAGAAGTACTGAGAAGTTCAATACTTTCCCAAATTACACATTCCATCGTTTTAGAAATATTTCAATATATATGCTAATTTGCTTCATTTATACCAATAATTTTTCTTAGGTCCTTGAAAAGAAAGTTTGTGTTAGTATGGATTTTTTCCTTTTTGTAAACGTATTTTTGGCTTGTGTCTTGTACTGGGTAACTTTGTGAAGGTAACGATACATGCTCTAATAACTATTGCTGTTCTCTTATTATTAGGTTATGAAAATTTGTATTTTTTTCATAAAATCAAAATACACAACAAAGAGAGCCCTTCGAGGTGCTTGGTGCTCAGTACCCTCATCTGCAGCAGGTCTGTGAGTGTGTACATAGGTAAAAACTCAATAGCAGTGAGATTAGGATACTTTACTGAATGTACGTTTGAACTTTAAAAAAGTAAATAAATCAAAACCAAGAGTGTTTAGAAAGCTGCTGCTCTGAGTAGGATTTTACAGCTGTAGAAATACTATTTGTGAGTACAACGCAGTCCTCTTCCAAGCAGTCCCTCTCTCTGTGATGGGTCCACCTCTCTCCCAGGAATGTGCACCTTCTACAGGAGTTCGCTCCAGACACAACTCTACTCGGCTGTGTGAAGAAGAGGCAGAAACTGAACAGAAAGCAGCAAGGTGAAAGGAGGTTTAGTAAACCTCACCCAGGACCTCAGCTTCTTGGTCTCTGCAGTGACAGGGCTGGGTGGGTGACAAGCCCCTCTTTACTGTGTATTCCTCTCTTAGTCTGGTATCCTCTGTACAGCCTAGAACTATGGATTTGGCCCTTTCTAATCTTTTCTTTTTCATACTGGGAATCAAACTCAGGACCTTGTGCTTGCCAGGCAGGTGCTGTGCCACTGAGCTATATGCCTGGCCTGGCCCTTTCTAATCTTAAAGAACAAAAGCCAATAAACAAAATGCCTCCTTGACCCTGTCTCCCTTCCAGTTTCTTCTATCTCCTGCCTCTTCTAAAGCAAACCCGGGATCACCACATTTATCACTTGATGTCCACTGCTCTAAGCAACACACTTTTCTTTCCTTACCCTCTACTGTTTCATCTTATTTGGCTTCTCAATGGCATCTGGCACTGGTGGTGACTTCCTCCAGACTGAGAATTTCTCTCCGTTGGTTCCTGTAGGAGCCAGCTCTTCTGGTGAGCAGAAATGGTTATCACATTCACCTCCGTGGAACACACTGGATGGAAAGAGTAACTTGGAAGCCAAAGGGGGTAGGAGAGAGGGCCAGCTGGACCACCTCCCAGGGCACCAATCCTTAGGCCAAACTTCCTGAGAGTGAATTGGAAATGTGGAGCCAGATCATTTAGAAACCCTGGTGTAACACTTTACATAACTGGCAAAATGTAAATTGAGTCCTTTTCTCACCTGAGCACAAAACACCTTTGAGTGGAAATTAAGGGGGAAAAAAATGGTCTAGCCAGCACTTGCCTATTTCAGGGGCATATTTTTTTTGGAACATGCTCGGACAAGAGCAGTCAGCTGAGACTCTGGAACCAGCATATGTGGATGTGGTGTTCTTTACCTTAGTGATTCATCTCATTGTCTAAATTTAAACCCTCTAGTAGTCCTCCCAAGAAGTTGGTCTGCTTCAGAAAACCGTGAAAGGCAACTGAATGGAGTTTCAGAAACACAGCAAAAATGGGAAAAGTTTGTTTTTCTTTTTCTTGCTTTCTCTTTTAGATGAACATTGAAAATGTTCTTCTGGCCATGGGAGTGAATTACAAGAACCTTTCTGAATTTATATTAAGAGAATCATTTTCTTGGCAGTTCCATTAAGGAAATGTTGAATAAATACTTAAAGAATACTGTTTGAAGGTGTCACAAAATTATGATCCCATGAACCCTCACCTCCTACCCCGTGAAGATGAATTAAATGCAAATGGACTTTGCAACATGGTGGAAAAAAATCATACTGAGAACACACAAAGAGAAACCAGGCTTGCTCAGCTGAGACTCGAAAGGCAGCTACAACTGGCAAAAAAGCTGTAAGAAATCATGTTCTGGGAAAGGAGTAGTATTTCTTAGTCATGATTGCACTTGGAGGTCACCTTAGCAGCCCTTAACATGTTGCTAGCAGTCGGGTTGCACTGCCAGGTCCTGGAGGAATTGCTTTAGGCATGGATTGTGTAGGGGCCTTTGACCGGCTTCCCGTAGAACTCAAATGCATAGCCAGGTGGAAGGCCCAGCAACTAGGTTCAGGCCCTCTCCCAAAGAAAATCAAGGGCAGCAGCTCTCGAAGTGAGTGCCCCAGAGCAACAGCAGCAGGCTGAGCTGGGAGCTTGTTGAAAATGCATGCTCTTGGGTCCTATCCCAGACCTTCTGAGTGAGTAAAGGCTGAGGGTGGGGAGGCCCAGAAATCTGTATCTAACAGGCCTTCCAGATGATTCTGATGCACCAAAGGTTGAGAACATCAGATCTAAGGTGAAGCGACCTTAAAGAGGGGCTGGAGGAATAGCAATATAGTGGTGATCCAAGGGGGGTAAGACAGGTTCCTCTCAGAGCCACAGGTAAGTGCAGAGGCAGCAACTGGGAAGGACTTTTCTTGAAGAAGGGACTTCAAACATGAGGGACCGGGGCTGGGGATTTAGCTCAGCGGCAAAAGCGCCTGCCTGGCAAGCGCAAGGTCGTGAGTTCGGTTCCCGGTACCGGAGAAAAACCAAAAAAAACAAAACAAAAAAAAAAAAAACATGAGGGAGCAACTGAGAGAAACACAAGCAACACCCTGGAAGGTCAGGCTTCAACACAGAGTGGTGTCAAATGGATACTCTTCTCAGTCTAGCGACTTGCCCTTGATTCTTAGCTTTCCCTGAGGGCAGCTGTGACATGAGTGCTCCTCTATCTTGCACAGGGGACTCTCAGCTGCTGCCCTGGTTTGAGAAACAAGGCTGGGGCTCCCCTCCAGTAGGAAGAGGAGGCCCTCGCCCTGTACTCTAGGGTATGCTGTCTGCAGGGAGGGCCTGCCCACTGTTGGCTCACTTGGCTTGCTTCTTCTCTAACTCAACCAGCATGGTGGCTCTGAGGAAAATTGACCCTTTGCGTGGAAGAGCCAGAGACCAGGATCGATGACTTTGTGGAAGGTGCAGTGAAGATGAACTCCACAGCAGGGAAGATTCCCTGTTTACCTTACCTGATTTTGTCCCATTTACTGAACACAGTAGAACCTTGGTTCATGAATTTAATTTGCTCCACACTTCTGGGGAGGATGGCCAGATTCGTGTTCATCACCGAATTCTGAGTTCACCAACGGAAGCGAAACTTTGCCAAATGGTTCTGTCTGTGAACGAAATGTTTGCCAACAGAAGCGATCGTGAGCCGAGGCATGGCTGCCTTTCCAGGGTGTCGGCTCTGAGTCAGGCCTTGGGTCAGCCTCCCAGGGGGCAGAAAGAGGACACACAGACCTGACCCTGAGGAAGTATGTGATCAGGTGGAGGGGATTTGCTAGTGAAGGAAGAACATCTATAGACTAAGGAATGGGTCCCTCTGTAGCCCCTAAAATGTGCTATAATTGGGATAAAACTGTAGGTTCATACCCAGACCAGGACATGCTTGATGGCAAAAGTGTGAACTAGTAACAGCCATGCCAAGAAAACAGTGTCAACTGGGGCCTCCCTGGGTACCCAGGCAGCAAGGAGTCCTTCTGGGGCTTCTACTACAAGGATACTAATCCATACTTGGGGGTACATAAACATGCAGACTCCAGTTGTGACCATCTACACATCATGGAAACAGGCCTGAGGAGAAACCTACCTTGCCAACATCTTGATTTCAGACTTCCAACCTCAAGAGCAGTAAGAAAACAGTTTCTGTTATTTAAGCTACTTTGTCTGTGATAATTTATTACAGTAGTCCGTTTTTTTTGTTTGTTTTTTTGTTTTTGTCTTTTTGAGACAGGGTCTCGCTATGCAGTTCAAGCTGGCTTTGAGCTCACTTTGTAGCCCAGGCTGGTCTTGAACTTGCAATGATCCTCCTGCCTCAGCCTCCCAAGCACTGAGATTACAGGTATGTACCACCACCCCCAGCTTTGTTATAGCAGTCCTTGCAAATGAATTTATCCCTCAAAGTATCTATCTGAGGTGAGTTCCAGAGATACCACCCACTGGCATGTTTGGGAAGCAGTGGTATTGAATCTTGCTGGCCCATGGTTGGCTTCTGCCTTGCTCAGAGCTGCTGCCCATGCCGTCCAGACTCCAAGGAGCAGAAGCCGCAGGCAGTCACGTGCAGTCAGAGTTGGATTTTCTGATCTCTTTGGTGTATGTATTCTCTTCTCGTTTTCATTCCTCTCAACCTTGTCAGGCCCTTCTTACCTTTGCTTGGATCACTGTGCCACTGCTCAACCTACCCTTCCTCTTCCTATCTACTTCCTTCAAAGTGTCAGTCTAATCTTCTGAAAACACATACCTGCTCACATACGTCATGCTGCTGCCCGAAAACCTCCCTTAGTTCCCCATTTCTCAAAAAATGAAAAGCCTAGCTCTTCAGCTCGCCTCAATCCTCTGCACAGCAGCATTAGTGGGGCCTGTTATTCTAGTCCTTTCTGTAACCACCCTGGAGTCCAAAGGGAACAACCCACTTTTCCCCACAGATTCCTCCTGCTCTCCTGCTCTCCTGCTCTCCTGCTCTCCTGCTCTCCTGCTCTCCTGCTCTCCTGCTCTGAGACCTGTGCGTATCCTAGTTCCTCCATTTAGAGTGCCTTGGTCTCCTTTGCATGTCTAAGTCCTTTCAATTTCCCAAACAGAGCTCAAGGACCACTTCTTTTCTGAAACTTGTTTCCTATCCACTGGCCATTATCTTGACCCATTCTCCAAAACCACCACCCTCTCATGGATGCTACCTTCTTTGTATCTGCCCTGAGAGTCACTTATGCAAATGCTCCAGTTTCTACCCCTCCTGCACTGGCAGATCTCCGGAGCACTTTCTGAAAGGAAGGCAGTGTGGTGGCCTAGCACAGGAAAGGTCTGTGAAGCTAGAGGGCCTGTGTGTTCCATTCCATCTCAGTCACTTGTTCCCCATAGTGGGTTGGGGACTCTTGTCCCTCCCAGTCGAAGAAACCAGCAATAGGAGTTCAGGAAATCATCCTTGAGCGAATGGCCAATCATTTCATCTCTCTAAGCCTTATTTTCTCTCCTTGTCTAGCTTTCTCCTCAGTGAAATGGGGAGAAGAGTAGCAGTGATAACAATGCAAGCTTATAGAATTATGTTAGTGAGAAGTATTTTGCAAAGAAGAAAGCTCTTTATAAACATTGCTTCAGTATTCTACAAGAGACTAGCCATAGTGCCATCAAGCCAGCCATTCATGTCCCATGTGATGCTGACACTCCACACTCCTCTAGGTTAACCTTTCTCTGCCAGACTGCCTTTTCAGAGAAATTCTCACTAAGTTGCCTAGGCTGGCCTTGAACTTGCAATTCTCCTGCCTCAGCCTCCCAGGTGTTGGGATTACAAGTCACTATAGACTTTCTACTTTGTCCACAAATGAGTGCATGGTATGTTTCAGATACTCTGTTGGGTGCCTTCCCTCCTTTAAACTTCTCAGTATTCCTTAGGGAGGAGGTATAAATATTATTCCTAAATTATAGAAAATCAAGCCTTTTAACTTTCCTGAATTGGGTCCCAACCTCTGCTACAGCCTCCGGAAGTCATTTGTGCTCCAGGAGAACTGAACTGGCCTGGCAGGAAAGGGTCAGGAAACTGAGCCTTACTGGGTTAAACTGGAGCAGCACTCCCAGCTGGGGGAGTCAGATCGATTTCCAAGACTTACAGGGACTATGTTCCCTAGCTGGGCTGGACACAGCCTCACATCACAGCCTTCGTGGGTCTGGTGGGTGACTGTGAGGATTTGGAATTTCTGGGCCTGAGCTGGCAGCGATCTCCTCAAGCCAGGAGTGGGGTTGCTCTGATGACCAGATAATTAGGATGCTTCTTTCAGCTGGAGATAAAGTCCAGAGCCTCTCTCCAGCCATTATCCTGCCAACCCTAATAGAGCCAGATTGATGGATATAGCGCGGAGGGAATTTGGAACATTCTTGTGCACACTATATCACACTCAATAACCACTGGTGCACAATGTGGGACTTTTATAAGCCATTACAAAATCCATTTGAAACATCTCTGGGTGCGACAGCCAGCTGCAAAGCATCTGAAGTATCCCTGACATTTGGGCTTTGGTGGAGCTTGTGAGAACACAGGGACTCAGCAGTCGCGCTCGCACCAGCCAAGAGAATACCATCGTAAGGGAAGCAGATGGTAGCTCTGCAGCCCACTGTACGTCTTAGACTGTACTCCGGCAAATGCACTAATCCTTCTTGTTAGACAAGAACAGAACCAAATGCTTTCCATATGTCTCATTGTCTTCCCGGCCCTTTAATTCTACCTGAAAAGCCCCCAACTCAGCAACCTTCATATTTATGCTCAACATATTACATCAGTTCTAACATCGATATGTTTAATATGAATACAATTAAAGTTGCTTCAACATAATCCTGGTAAGATAAACAGCACTGCTATTATTATAAACATCCCCACAAGGTCCCTTGTAAAATATTATCAATACTAATAGAAGCCCCCCACACCCACCCAGATACTTTTGGCTAAACAATGCCACTGCCTCCCTCCTAATAACAAATATGTCCAGTGATTTAAACATCGGTGCATCCAATGTAAACACCATTATAGCTAATGTAAAACAGTCACCCAGTCCGGCAAATCTTCAACCAGAGAGCTGCTGAAGAGAAAGAACAGTTTCCTCGGCAAGAATGCATTACAGCCTGCTGGTGCCATTTGTAATAGATTACTTAAGCCCATAAAGAAATGAAAATTGCAGGCCCACTTTAAGCCAGAAATGATGAAATTGGAGAGCGCGGGCTCGGGACAGCACAGCTCGGAGGGGCTTCGGCACGGGGTCTGCGTGCCCCGCGTGGCTGGGATGTGCCTCTTTGAGTCCGTGTGGCTCCCTCTGACGTATCAAGTCCTTTTGGTCCTGCTTTCACGGTTTGTACATGTACAGGCAGAAGCTGGAGCCTGGTCTGTTCAGGGTGAATGTGTCACCAGGGCCGAGGCTGCCTGAGCACGTGCACATGGGGACGTTTCTGTCCCTGTCGCCTTGGCCGGCAGGCACTGCAAAGAATAATGTGACAGTTTCAGCTTCCTACTGGCGAGGTTTTCTTTCTTTTCTGGAGCATAGAGAAGGCCAGGGATTCCAGCAGGGGACCTAGACACTTGGCCAGAGGCAAAGCAGGATTCCAGTTTGCTCATCTGCTTCCTAGCTCACCTGGTACCCCTGAAATAAGCAGCTAGGTCTCCGCACCGTAAGCCCTGCCCTTACTCTCAGCAAATGCTTGCTTCCTTCTTACTTTTCTCCCCCTTCGTATTTATTGCCCTGCTTTACTGGTTCCTGATCACTTGTGTGGATCTCTCATTTCTGGAAACTTCTTTTGTGTAGTTCCAATGGTTAAAAACTCATTATTTAAGTTTTCTTTTTATGCCCACCAAGCCCACTGCTGCTAAATACCCCAAAGCCAGATGATCCCGATAAAAAGCAGCTCAATACTCATACCTTCACCTAGTTGCGGAAGGTCTCCTTGTGACACTGTGAACCAACCATCCCGACTTCCTTGTGCCCCTCAAGGGTCTCCCTAGGAAATTTCCAAAAGGGAGTCATGCCCCTTTGGGACTGGGCTCTATTTCATTTATAACAATGTCCCCAGAATATAAGGTCCTCTTGTGACTCAGAGAAAGGAAAAAAGAAATTTCAAAATTATTCCTCCCCTCATTTTTTAATCCAATCACCTCCTCCTGAAATAATTTTATGAAGAATGTAAATGAATAATGGTTTCCACTGTAACATAACATTCTATGATCAAGGAATATTCATTTTCCTTGGAGTGACTATGACAATAAGTATCTTGCATATGCCCTTGCTGGAGTGTCCCCTGACACTTAGAAATGGGTGACATGCAGGGTTTCCAACTGCACTAAGGACCCTGGGGCAGGAACCTTCATGGTGGGGGCTCAAAATGAATGAAGACAAACTAAGATGCAAGTGTTGGTTTGCTTCATTGTCTGCCTGTGTGGTCTTCTTAGGCAATGGATTTAATCCGGCTGAAACTCAGTTTCCTCATTCGTACCTTTGATGAGCTCTACCCATCAGAGGCTGCAGGCGAACTCATGATGTTCATTTATGGCAGTCATGCTTCTCAGTTGGGTCCTACAGCAAATACCTCCTCCTTCAGCCTCTGGAGGAGGGTGTTCTCTTTTTCCCAGAGTCTGGAAAGACAGAGGGTAGGCATTCTATTCCAGCTAAACATCATATTATTAATGCCAGGCAACTCTTTCCTAATAAAACCTAAAACCATGTAAACATGAGTATAGCTTTCAATTTGTAGTCAGATTAGATGCCAGAGTATTTGGTTCCATTTTATTTTACTTTTTAAGTGAAATCTTTACAGTGCATTTGAAAGCAAGCTATTTTCCTCCTCTCTGGAGAAGTGTAAGTTTTGGAAAGTGAGTTTCCTTGGAATGTTTCAACTTCGATCAGGGTGGATGAGAGAAGGAATCAGAAAAGCTGGTCAAGGCACACGATAGAATTTCTGCGGCTGGATTCATGTCTCATTTCAGAAGTGCCCTATGGAGGGCAATATGACAGACAGGCAGCCTTGAGTCATTCTAAAAGCTATTTTATGCCCTTGGAAAAGCAGGTGTTTATATTCATACTCTGAGCGTCCTGGTTTCAGTGTCATGTCCTGCAAATGCATATCTAAGTTTCTCGAGGAAAAAAGTCCTATTGGGAAGGGAGCATAATTCTCCACTCAGCCCCTGTGCTTATGTCTGTGGAGTATAGTACAGAATTTATATCACTTCTGTTTCTTCTGTTACCAGCAGCAAAGAGCTCCAAGCTCATGCCCACTAAGCATCTCCTGTTGGATCCTAGGAATGCAGTGGTGAATGTCGGGTTTCCCACCCCTGGGAATGCAGGGATGAATGCCAAGTTTTCCACTCCTGGGACCATAGTTAGACAGAGTGCGAGGACAAACCTTGAAGAAGCCTGAGCTGTTCCTCCTCTTTCCTGTGACAAGGAATGAGGCCTCAGAGGGCTGCTTAGAGCTGGGTAGTAGTTCTCATTCCTGAAGCTTTGGGGATAGCTAAGCTCTGAAGGCCCAGGACGCAGAGGGAACCCAAAGCTAGATGCCATGCGTGTACAATAGCATACCGGTAACTGGTAGAGAGTCTGAAAAAGAGATAGATGACAGATGAGGCAGCTGGCGTACAGTCATGAGCACCGCCTGGGAAAGGTGGCTGGCAGAGAGGCAGTGTGAGGGAACAGGCCGGCTCCTGCCCAAGAGCCGGTCTCAAATAAAGCCGTGAAACACCCTGCAAGGCCCCCCCTGTGAGCTCAGGAGCCATCGATGGCTCAAACATGCCACAGTTGATCCACTGCCAGCTCTGGGGCACTCTTCTGGATTTCCTCCAAGTCTCACCCAGGCCACCTTCTCTTCTCATGCCCACCCACTGGCCCTGGTCTAGGGCTTCAGTTTCTCTAGCTCCGGTGATGATCATAATGAAGGGTGATGCTTTTGTGTTTACTTCCTGCCAAGCCCTCCTCAAGAAGCAGCTGGTGGATTCACCAGCCACCTGGAAATCTCTGTTCAGAGGCCCCTGCGGCACCTTTAGCTGCCCTGTCCACTGGGAAGTTTCTGCTGATTCCAGCGGAGCTTGGGTCCTTCTGCTTCCTATCATCCCCCGCAGATGGTACTTATGGTTGTGCTGTGGTTAATCTATTTGGGATCCTCTCCACATGACTGTGAGCACCTGGGGCAAAGTACAAATCCTTCTGGAAGAAAAGGATCTAGGAAGGACCTAAAGTGGAGGATGTGGGCTGCTTAGGACTCTAGAAAGAAGAAAGCAGGCATCTCACACTCACACATGAGTACACACCTATGGGTGAACTCAGAAAATTTGTGATATTAAAGTTGTCAGGGAGCCTTTAGTTACTTTTCTGTGGCAAAGAGCCTCCCAAAAATGTGACCTGCTTCTCTCCCATGTCTTCTACCCTCCCCAAAAGCCACAGGGGCATACAAACCCAGATAGCCCTACTGGCAGCTATTGGCAGGGGCATGGTGCAAAGAGGCGTGGGTCAAAGGCAAGGCAGGGGCTCTCTGACCTCACAGTCATCACTGCCTCGCCACCTCTGCATTTCTGTAGACTCTGCATAGACTGGACATGTCACACCCAGCACACCGACAAAGAAAGCAACTTGGGATCATCTGGTGACAACGCACAGTCCTAAGCCAATATGAACAGTCAGCCGTGTCCCACATCAGGAAATCAGGGTTAATTAATTTACCAGGATTTCCCAGGGAACAGGCTGTAAGATTGGTAATAAGTGGCCTTAACCTGCTGGCAATGCCTGCCGCTTTGCTACACTCAGAAGTGGAACACACTGGGCAACGGAAAAGCAGAAGTCTTTTAAACGGAGCCTGGAGAGAGCGCCCAGAGAAATCATCTGGAGAGACTCGGTTCTGTTATCGGGTAGTCTGCTTCGAAAAGTGCCTTGCCAATTAAATATTACCAGGCTCCAGGTTGCCCCCTGCTCCCTTTGGACTTGATTTCAGGTTCTTCTCGTCTTGAACAAAGAACTGAGTGAAAAAAGCAAAAAGCATTGGCCAAGTTCATCTGAAAAAGTTAAAGTAAAAAGTGAGGGAGAACTGGTTCTGCAGAGTGAGTTTGGGCAGAGTAAAAGAAAAAAAAAAGTAATAAAAGGACACCCTGGAGAAAGCAGGGCAGGCTCACAAGAAGAAAGTCAGTATAGCAAGTTCTTGGCATCTGTGTCTTTTATGCAGTCCAAATCTTGAGGAAACCCGTGAGAACTTCTACATCCGGGTCCTGAGAAGCGGTGCTGGGATCCCACTTCTCAGGCTGACTTCAGGTCCAGGCCATCCTAATGAAATCCTACTCCAGTTCTTGAACAAAGTCCAGACACAGGGCCTTGGGGACTGATCTGTGCGTGTGTCCAGAATCTTGTAATTACCAGGTCACGCCTACTTCCCCAGCCAGCTTTACTGAGCCCTAATCTCCTATCTTGAACTCAAGTTCAAGTTCAAGTGGAGTTCCACTTGAACTCAACACCACCCAAAAGAGACAGGAATCAGCTATTGCAAAGCAGAATTTTGTAAAGAGGTTGCTGTCCTGGTTTTGTTCCTCCTTAGCACCATGTCTGTGGGTGCAGTGGCCAGTAGTGCCCTATCTGCCACCTATTTATAACAGTCTGAGATGTGGGGCTAGAAAAAAAATTGACAAGAACTGGGAAGTCCTAGAACAACTTTTACCAGGAAGCTGAAATTCACACTATGGAACGAAGATAGATACATTTGTCCTTAATAAACACCGATATAGCACTTTGTGTATGCTAAGAACTTTCTCAAGTGCTTTACAGATATATCGACGTGTTTAATCTTGTCAACAGAGAAAATTATAACAAAGTTAAGATCTTAATTGTCTCCATTTGTGATTCTAGAGTCAAGCAACGCTCCATTCTATACAGTAAGTGTTACAATGAGCTAAGCAGAAGTGGCCGTTTTTGTTTTCAATTTCATTTTTATTAGCAGATGTTTGCAGGACATAATGTTCACATTCCTCGTGTGGAGTTGGTATACGTACCTAACCCATCTTAATCCCTTTCTTCATCCCCTCTCCCGCTCCTCTCTCCCCCTCCACCTCTTGGTTCCCTTCCCATTTGAGAAAGATCTGTCTCCCTACTCCCTATTATCTCTCTTTTATTTTGCTCTTTATTTATATTTTGGGTTTCTCATATAAGAGAAACCATGTGATATTTAAGCTTGTGTTTCTGATTTATTTCACTTAACATTGTGGTCTCAAGGTGCATTTAGACAGACAAGGGATTTTTTTTAAAAAGCAGAAATAAAGAACTAAAAGCCTGTTAGTTATTTCAAAGTTACTTTCCTTGAAGGCAGGGTCAGGAAGACAAAAGAATAGAGAAATAATCAGTTGGTGAAACTCAAGTTACTTCAGGGTATTGTTTTTGTAAGGATGAAGGAGAGCGAACTTCATGACAATGGAGATTGGAGCTGACTTGTTTGGGAAAGTTGGTATTATCTCTCTCCCCTGATTTCTCCCAAAGTCAGAGAGCAACCTAGTTTCACTTTGATGATGTGGGACGTTAGTCTGAGCAACTTCATTTTGATTTTTAATATGTTATTACAGTGCCCAATACAGAAGCTCAGTTCAGAACAATAACTTCCTATAGTTTTTATTTAAGAAATTTCAAAACATCTCTATAAGATAGGAAACTGAGGAACAAGGCATATGGGCCACCCAGCTTGTAAGTGGCAGAGTCAGGATTTGTTTATTTATTTATCTATTTATTGGTACCAGGAATTGAACTCAGGACCTTGCACTTGCCAGGCAGGCACCTGTGCCACTGAGCTGTATCCCCGGCCCAGGGTCAGGATTTAGAACCAGGAAATCTGTCCCCAAATTCCTCTCAGTCCATCACTACACTATCACTATACTCCTTCATATATACAATAGACACATGCATAACTTTATATTTTAAAGAGAATAAAATAATAAGAAAAAAACAATAAAAATTGATACAGAATTTCAAAACAGGATGATAGGAAATTAACAATGGTTATTGTAGTGCATATGGTTATCTTCAAAGTAAGTTGTACAGGTTACAGGTAATTGTACTACTAATTTCTGCTGGTTTATTGAAAGGAGCAATCAGTGCTTAATTGTTTGATGAATTTTGCATGCCTATATCACATGCATAATTTTTTTGTTTGTTTGTTTGTTTGTTTTTTTTTTTGTTTTTTCTCCGGTACTGGGAACCGAACTCACGACCTTGCGCTTGCCAGGCAGGCGCTTTGCCGCTGAGCTAAATCCCCAGCCCCCACATGCATAATTTTTAAAATGAGGTTCGACTACTATTTTCTGAGTTCCTCTACAGTCAGGCTTGTCAAAAAAGTCTAGGATAGGGCATATAGCTCAGTGGCACAGTGCTTGCATGGCAAGTGCGAGGTCCTGACTTTGATTACCAGTTCAGAAAAAGAGTCTGAACCAGGTAACTGTCTCTGTTTGGTATTTCCAGAGGTTACATGCTGGTTTTTCCTCTTTGTTGTGCAAGGTTGGTTGGCTCTTTTCTTGTGGGCCTCATCATTTTTATCACACTGCCTTAATTTTCAGGTCCTTCTTATTAATCTCCAAAAATTGGGAGCCTGCTAATGTATGTGCTCACTATTCACTCTAAATACTAGATCAGTTATGAGTAGTATTTGTTTTAGTTTATTTCACTTTCTATAACAAAAGACCATAGAACTTGTGGCTTAGAATGCATAGAAATTTATTTCTAAGAGTTCTGAAGATGTGGAAGTCAAAGATTAGGACACCAGCAGGTTTGGTGTCTGCTGGGAGCATGGTTCCTAGTTCATAGATGGCATCTTCTTGCTATTTCTTCATGTGGTGAAAGGGGTAAGGAACCTCTCTGTGGAGTCTCCTCTAAAGACACTAATCCCATTCTTGAGGGTTGTACCCTCGTGTCCTAATAACTTCCCAAAGGTCCTACTTCTTCCTACCATCACATTGCGGGTTAGAGTTGCAACCTATAAATTTTGGAGTAATAAACATTCAGCTCCTTTTAATATCTCTAAAATCTGTTTTCTTCCAGTACTTAGAGAAAACACCTACTGCGTGTTGCACACTAATATGAAGTGGCTTTTGCCCTTGTGAACTCATAGCCTTGGAATTTTATGCTTTCCTCAGGCACAACCCTCCACGCTCCCTGGCTGCCTGCCCCTGACTTGTATGCGCGGTGGGTGTGGTGCTGGGATATGACCGCTGCCTCTGTGCAGCCCACAACCTCTGTGGGCTGCGGCCAAACATCTGGGGGAGCCTGGAACCATAACATGCAGAACCAGAGGTGGATGCTGGGCCAAAGAGAGTGAGAACGAGAGGGAATCGAAACCACCCCGGGACCTGTCTGCTGTCACCTCTGATCATGACTAACTTCCGACTGTGACAGCTGCTGCTTCATCTTGGCCATCCACATCCCATGCAAGTTCCTCTTTTGGCCCGATTTCTCCTGGAACCATGCAGTGGAGGAGATTCTGGGAAATCTAGTTTCAGCTTCTCTACGCTGGCACAGCAGAATGAAACTCACTATTACAATTCTTCCAGATTTTTCTGTCAGCCTCATTGGGCACTGCTCTTTTGGAAGGAGGTGATTCACGAGTCAATAACCATATATACATCTACTCGCTGAGCATGGCAGGGGAGTGAGAGGGGTTGGATAGGTGATTTTAAAATACCTCCTTCAGCTAAGATAGCTTGATGTTTGGTGTGCACATTGCCCTCTACCCCCGCCCTGATGTGGCCAGCCTGATATTGGCATCATAACCTTGGATACCTATCAGCTAGAGCACCCCCTTCCCTGAAAAATGCTGGAATGAGCATTTCCAGCACCTGTCTGAGCACTGATGAAAATTTTCTCCCGGTTGTCTGAGTCTTGAATCAGTCTTTTATCAAGTGACCCATAGATGTGTCTTCCTATGAAGGTATATGCCAGCTCTCATTTGGCCATGAGTGATGATTTAATTAAGTAGACTAAAGAAATGCTTACCAAATAGATGATAATTCTGTGTTAGAATTATGTGTATAATACCCGCAAAGCTGGGCCTATTCTAGCACTTTTCAGTGCCTCTGCAATAGATGTGAGAGTGGAACTCTTGGGTCTCTGTGTTGGGTGAATATGAGGCACCAGGAATCACAGACCTTAAAACCAGGGGCCATCCACACTGACCATGCGAAGACACTGCTGGCACTAGAGATCTCAGCCAGCGAGAGGGGTTTCCAGGATGTTCCTCGGAGGGTTCAGTGCATCCTTGCAGTGTGAGACTCGTATGTGATTTCCAGTGGTATAGAAATAATATGACTGAAGCCCCTTTACCTGGTGCCAGAGCAATGCCTGCCCCTCCCCACTGTAGTTAGTGCCCACTACACCTCCAGTGAGGGTTGAACTGCAAGCTGAGGAGAGAGGCTTTACAGTATACTCAGCTGTCCTGTTTATTTATCCTGGACAGGACTTTTCAATTATTAAAATGAGAGTGTTTTTTTGCAGACTGAAGTAACCAAAAAGCTTATGATCTAGAAAGCCTGAAAAAGTTACGAGATCCATCTGAGGTTCTCCTCCTGAGGGTAGAGAAAGCATTTCTCAGTGAGGCCTTGTGAATGGAGGGGGATGAGAATGAATAAAATTGTTTTCTGTTTGTATCCTGTAGAATCTGTTCATCAAGTAGAACAGTTACACTCTACTGAAACTGTATGACAACAGTGGGTACTTCACACAGAACATATATATACATATATATATATGTGTATATATTTAATTTTTGAGACAAGTTTTACTATGTAGTCCAGGATGGCTTTGAAGTTGCTAAATAGCCCAGGTTGACCTCAGACTTGTGATCCTCCTGCCTCAGACTCCCAAGTGCTAGGATTAAAGGCGTGTACCACAGTGCCTGGCTGGCTTCTGAGTTTTAAATGAGACCATACCAGACACTTAGTAGGTGCTCATAAAGATGAAGAACTCGAGTAGTGATATCACCTTACATGGCAAATGGTTCCCCAGCTTAGGCAAAATGACTTACCGAGCTGAGGACAAAAGCCAGGACAAAATTCTGACCAGCAGGGCTTGTCACTTTGATTAAACAGCAATAATCAGTTTAGGTGCACGTTAAGACATCTGGTGCCCATGTCTTGCCTGTAATGTCTTCTCATTAGGGTCTGCACTTAAACGAAGAAGTCAAGAACTTTGATGGAAGACGGTGAGAGGTGAGAGCATTTGGGGCAGGTCCACCTGGTCCAGGAGAGGAGCTGGCTCACCTGGGCCGGGTGTACAGGGAGGCAGAGACAGTCCTTCCTGAGAGATGGGTTTGGCTGGGCGGGATGCTTGTGGGGAGAGTAGTGGAGCAGCAATTAACACGGGCTTTGAAATTGACTCTGTTTCACATTGCAGCTATTGAAGTGATTGAACACAGACTTCAACATTTCTGCGTTTCACTTTCTCTGCCATATGGCGCTAAAGTGAGGATAAAAGGGGGCAGCGCCCATGAAGTGCACTCAGCCATGGTCTTCCCTTTCTCCACCTTCACTTCTCTGTCTTCTAAATGCTCTGCAACGCTTCTCTTTGCTTTCCAGAGCCAAAGCTTCCCTCCCAGCTTCCTCTTCTCACTTTCTAACCAAGCTCCTCCTTACCTGGACTTCCATGCTTACTTTGTCTACGTACACCTTGGCCCCCTCTTGGGTTGGCCTCCTTGGCCTTCTGTCACTTTCTCCCACTAGTCATCTCATTCCTCCTCTCTTGTCTTTCTTCCACTGTATTTTCTGTTCTTCTCTTCATCTCTTTTCACCTCTCCTCCTTCTCCTCTGTCTCACCTCTTCTCTGTTTCCTTAAATCACTCTGCACATGCTGGCAGAGCTGCTTCTTGGGCAGACACTGTCCCTGCATTCTCTTTGGCCATCTGACTGCAGCTCCAGGGTTTCAGCAGGCCAGTGCATAGTGGGAGAGCCCGTGATGAAGGCAGGAGGAGATCCAGGCCTAGTGTCTGCCAACTCGCTAGACTCAGCAAGGTCATCTTGTGGACTCCACGGGTTTCCACTCCGCTGTGCCACTGTCACCAGAGCATGACCTGAATATCAGGCAAGATGACTTCTATCTCTGGCATTCCATTAATTGACGCACAAACAAAAGTATAATACAGTCCTAAAAACAAAAACCGAGATTTAACCTCGCTATCCCCTAGGCTAGGAAAAAAGGATCTTCCCGCTTTGGCCTCTCTCCCTCCCTCTTCTCTCTGCCTCCTGGGTTTGTCTCATGTTCCCTTAGAAGAGCGGATGGCCCTTTGCTGAGAATGAGCCAGGAGACAGATCATTTCTGCAAGCTGGTGACCAGGACTAAGGCTCTGTTATCCAATTCTTTTTTTCAGATACCTGTTATTGAAGCATTGCAAACTTGGGTGGAGATTCACTTCATCCTGCGTAGATGTAGAGATGAGTGTGGTCTCCCGTGTTCCCCATCTGTCAAGGTGAGAGACTTGGGTGCTGTGAAGACTCAAAGTGATGACAGAGGATGAAATTTGGTATACCTGGCACACAGGAGAGCTTCAGAAATGCCAGTTTCCTTTCCTTAAATCGCAGTAACAATGAGGAATTACAGCCTGTGAGCTCACAGCATCAGTGTGGGAAGGGCTTCTCACTTAATGCAGAAGCCTGCTTCTTGGAGGTGGTGTTGTTCAGTGTGTTGAATCATTTCTTCATGACTTGACCTCCTGGTTCCCCACTTTTCTCTCACTAAAAGGTGCTGTGATGCAATGGAAAGAGACAGAAAGGGGAAAGCCGCCTGTGACCCCAGATAAGTCATTTCTCTGTTTCTCCGTAGTTTCATCCGTGCACTGGGGATATCAATGAGATAAGCACAGTACTGAACATGAGGCTTGGCCGGTAATAACTTGCTAATTTTTTATTTTCTTATCACAGTGTTCTGGGTATGGATGATTTGCTCAAAAATGGTTTGGAAGTATAAGTGGACATTTCCAGAAGGCCTCCATCCGGTTCCCTCATTCTGGGTTTGCTACTCTAATAACACAAGTTCTCTTTTTTAAATTCAAACCTGCTCACCTCAGAACATAATATTCCAAATACAGCTTGTACCCGCAGTTTCTGGTTCCCTCCTGAAGCAGCTGGGGCAGGGCAGGGGGAAGCACCAATGTTTGTATGGTGATTAGCATTCCAAGGCAAGCTGCTGGCTCATATAGAATGATCAGTATGCAACAGAAAATTCACAGCCATGGAGGAAATGAAAATAGGAACGGCCAAGGGCAACATGATCCTCCTTTTCTACCTTTTCCTTCCATACTCATTTGTATTTGTAGATTTATTTGGCCCCCTGTCTGTGTTTGCGGGTGACAGCAGCTGCCATAGGTTTAAAGAAGAGAAGTCCACAGAAAAATGCAGTTTTGAGAAGACATTATCCATTGATTTCATTGCTTCTTTGGGCACAGAAAACATGCCGCTGATTCGGCTTCCCACTGTCTTGGCTCCCTTAAGTAACGCTGGTTCTCTGGAAAAAATGGGTTTAAGTCAACCACCGTGGGGATATTTGCATCATGGGAATGGATGAACACTACATGACAATGGTTTTTTTTTTCTTTCCCCTTGAGAACCATTGCTTGATGGGTAATCCGAGTGTCATTTTGATTTTGGTTTTGTATTTCATCTTAGGTTGTAGAAATCCGTTTTTGCTCTCAAGTAGATTTTGGAGAGCACAATTTCTAAAGGTATAGGCAAGTTATAAGAGAAAGGACAGTTCTTTCAGATGCAGTCCACTGTAGCAGAAGGAACAAAATAAATCTGTCTTCAAATAGTGTTTCTACAAAACTGTTATCTTTGGTGTTTGAAGCAAGTTGACAAACTTCTTTAAATTTCAGTTTCTTCCTGAAAACACAGAAAGTCATATGTACTTCAAAGGATTGTTGGTCAGATTAAATAATATATTGTTATAAATGAATCAAAATGTATAAAAATAACATATCAGTTATGATAAGTATAAATCCCTGAGGCAGTTGCTATGGCTGATATATTGTGTCAAGCTGAGTTTAGAAGTTTAACTAAGTGACTCAGCAAGGGGCCAGGATCCTCACTTTGTAAACATCCTCATCCTGTTCAAGAGGAGGGCATGGAGATGGTGTGAGTGCTACACCCGCCCTGGGGTGGCAGGGGAAGGGGGGAGGTAGCTGGCATACAATATAAGGAAGGAAAAGAGGCTTGCTTTCCGCACTTTTGCTTGTGCTGCTTTTGCTCCCTTCTGCCACCTTGAAGTGTTGCCCCTGTGCCCTGCCACCCTGCCTTGGAGCCAGCTGATGGTGGACTGAAATCTCCACAAACTATGAGCTGAATAAACCTTTCCTTCCTTAATTTTGGGTGTCAGGTATTTTGTCTCAGCAATGAGAACAAAGTAACCAAGATGGTAGTCAACAACTCACTCTTACTCTAATGAGATAAATAACTGTATTATATTTTTCTTCTCCCAAAAGTAGGTTATTCCTAACTTGTATTGGGGCTACATTTGCAAGATCCAGAGAAGCAATGATTAATAGTCAGCAAGAATAAGACCTCTAATTTCCATTCTCTTGCTCCAAGTTCTTATAGAGATTTATAAATTAAGAATCAGGGTGGATGACTAACTTATATCAAGACCTTGACCACTATTTGACTTAGTACTCTGTATGTCACAGGGAGACATTTACTCCACAAGTTTTTATGGAGCTGCTTCCTTTCAGTCAGTAACAACAACCCCATTAACTTCCACTCTTAAGAATTTACAGAGCAAACTCTGTAAAACAGGGCAAAGAGTTTACACACCCATGAATTTATTAAAGCCTCCTAACAATGTAATGAATTAGATATTATCATCTCCATTTTACAGTGGAGGAAACTGGGGCTCAGAGAAGAGAACCCACTTTTCCAGTGTAGTTCATCGGGTAAAACAAAACAAAGCAACACAAAACTGTACAATCAGTCATTCCCCTGCAGTGAATAAGTACATGTGTGTCTGTTCACCTTGTGAAAGCAAAGACACTTGACTGGTTAACTCAGTGGTGTTAATTACTTTCTTTTTTTTTTGGTTTTTTCTCCGGTACCGGGAACCGAACTCACGACCTTGCGCTTGCCAGGCAGGCGCTTTGCCACTGAGCTAAATCCCCAGCCCCTGTTAATTACTTTCTAATGATGCTCTACACAGACACAGCACAGTTCATAAGGAGACTTCACAAAATGCCTCTTCATGTATTATCTTAGTTTCTTTTCTGCTACAGATTGAACTTCATGGCTCATGATTACTAAGCAAGTGTGTTATTGTTGTGCTACATACCTGGCTGCATGTATTATCTTAACTGAACCTCACAGAAACCTATATGGTACAAGAAGAAGGAAACATAGCTAAAAAGGAAGGAAGAAGAGAATTAATTGAACATCTACTAGGCACTAGGCCTTTGTCCTAGCAACTTGACTTGGATTTCAGAGGCATTGTGTTTTCATGAGAAACTATGGCCAGCTTGGTAAACTACCATTTTATGTTTGCTTTTCCTTTTTCTCAGCCTCATTTCCATATTTGCTCTTATGTTTTCTTCCCTGTTACATGTGCCTGTGAACATCACCAAATATGATCTTTGCTTGTGACTGCACCTTGCCTCTGAAATCCAAGTCAAGATTTACTTAACAATGAGAAGAGCTAGACTAGTTAAAACAATTTTGAAAGAGTGGGTCAAGGTTGCCATCTTACTTAATTTCAAGAATTAATACATAGCTATAGCCAAGATGATATGATATTAGCATAAGAATGAACACAGGGGTCAAGGAAATGAACTAACCAGCCCAGAAACCATGGATGATTGATTTCAACAAAAACAGAGGCGATTCAAGAGGGAGAGGATAACCTTCACAAAGGGCACTAGAGCAACTGAAAAACCGTACTGGGAGGAAAAAATCTTTGATCCTATTTCACAAAACGAAAAGTTGAAATGGATCATAAAATTAAAGATAAGATGTGAAACTGTAAGTCTTATAAGACATACATGTATATATATGAACTAGACATGAATGTACATGAACTCTGCATTTATTATCAGGAGGGATGAGTTCATGTGAATTTAGAGGCTGGGTAGTCTGCTGTGCTGTCTGTAATCTGGAGATCCCGGGAAACTGGTGGTGTAGTTCAGTTCAAATTTAAAGGCCTGAGAAGCAAAGCAGCTGAGACTGTAAATCTCAGTCCAGGGGCAGGAGGAGACTGCCATCCCACCTCAAGCAGTCTGGTGAATTCTACCCTTTTTTGGCCTGTTACACTAGCTGGATGCTCAATGGATTGGGTGGTGCCCACCCGCACTGAGAAGGCCATCTACTGTACTGAGTCCATAGATTCAAATGTAACTCTGGGGAAAAAGCTCCAAAGACACACCCAGGAATAGTGGTTAGCCAAATATGAGGCTAATTCATGATCCAATCGAGTTCACATATACAATTAACCATCACAGTCAAAATATTGGTGTGTGTCTTCCTCCCCCTTCCCTCCTTCCCCCTTTCCTTCTTTCCTTCCTTCCTTCCTTCCTTCCTTCCTTCCTTCCTTCCTTCCTTCTTCCTTCCTTCCTTCCTTTTCTCCTCTATCTCTTTGTCTTTTTCTTTCTCCATATAGCTATGTATCCACACATCTATATATATCTATATCTAATATATATCTATATCTATATCTATATAATCAATAGTAAAAAGACAAACAGCCCCAACTTTAAAAAATGTGCATTTTAATAGACAGTTCACATGAGAAGATACAGGAATGACAACTGACCATGTTATAAAATTAGTTGTCAGAGAAATTCATATTAAAACTTCAGTAAGATACCACTACATGTCTACTACAATGGCAAAAATAAAAGGTCATAAAATGTTAAGTGTTAGATTTTGGAGTGATCAGAATTCTCATACATTACTGGAAAGAACATTAAATGATAAAAAATAATGGGACATTTTTAGCATTTAAAAAATAAACTTAAACATATATTTACTATGTAACTCATCAGTTTGACTCCCAGGTATTTATTCAAGAGAAATAAAAACATATTTGCCCCAGACTTGTAAGTGAATGTTCACAGCAATGTTATTCACAAGACTGCCAGAGTGGAAACGATACAAATGCCAATCAACTGGTGAATGAATAAACAGTTGTGGTATGTTCACACAATGAGAGTCTACTCAGCCTAAACAGAAGCAAACTACTAACTGAAGCAAGAATGTAGCTGAATCTCCAGACTCTTATGCTGAGGCAAAGAAATCTTGCACAATTAGAGCATAACTGTATACATGGCTCCACTTACCTTACACCCTAGAGGTGAAAAGTTGCGTCTACCGCAACAGAAAGCAGGCAGCTGTTACTTGGGGTTGGAGTTAGCGGAGGAAGTGGACTGCAGAAGGGCACAAAAGAACTTTCTGGGTTGATGGAAATGTTGTTCATCTTGGTGGGGATTATGGCTAGATGGGTGAGTGCATTTTTTCAAAAACTTATCGAACTATGCTTAAAAAGGATGCACTTCATTTTATGGTGTGTGAAAAAATGATTTAAAAAATACCAAGCTCGATATCCCTCCACAAGTAAGGGCTTCATGGGCTCCAATGGGGAAACCTCCAGACTAATTATCTGAGCCACTGGAACAATCTCCTACCCTAAGTGGGCCTCTGAATTCTTTTGTGATAGTCACTGCAGTACGCAGACTGGAAGTCAGCTAGATCTTTTATCACGAGGGACCCCAGAGCCTCCTGTGAAAGAACGCGCTGTCATAAAAGAGAGAGTGGGGTTCTCAAGCTTGTTATGAGTTGAGTTGTCTGAAGGTCTGAGCACAACTTAGCCTCTGCCACAGACAACCCTGGGGTGCAGCCCTCTCCCAGGGGCCTGCAACACAGAGAGTGGAAATGTGAAAAGCTGCTCTCTTGAATCCTAAGAAGCATTGGGCATTGGAGTGCCTCACTTCCTCCTTTTAGGAAGACAGGTGCAGGAAGTTAGGCATAGTTCAACTCAGGGTAGACACAATGGCTTGGGAGAGGAAGGAAGCGTGACCAGCCTGTGGCTACAGGTATGGACCTGGGAGAGCTATTTCAGATGGGTGAGTCCAGGCACCAGTGTGGGCAAGGAGGCAAACAGCAGACCACAGGCCACTTACTGGGCTTCCTAAGCAGGTGGGTGGGAATTGGAAGAAGAACAAGGCTAAGGACAGAACCAGGGAAATGTGGAGTAGCAATGGTTGTCACGAAAGATTAGAGCTCCTCACTGAGGGTCTCCTCCGGAACCCATGATAGGGGCAACCAAAGATTTGTTAAGAGCTGGTAAACTACCTATGTGTCTAAACCATAGACCTTAACCACTTCAAAAATACGAGGTGATAATTTAAATAATTGATGTGCTCCTTACCTTCACACCAACAAGCAGTCACTTTAGACTTACAGGATCGTCCACACTGTGGGTTACACACTGCTATGGTCCAGTCCCTATATTCAGAACATGCACTAGAAACACTGGCAGCAAGTTCACTGGTGGACTTTTTTTGTAGCTCTTGTTTTTTTATAGTAGTCAAATTTGATATAAATTTACAAAAGTATCTAACCAAGAAAGCTTTAAAAATCTTTAAAAATAGGTCATTTACTATTTATAGTTCACAAAGCACTGCCACAGAATGGAGGCTGAGGCGGCAGCCCGCAGTCCAAACACAGCCCAACTGTTTTATGAGCTAAAAATGCTTTCTACCATTTTAAACCAGTTATTTTTAAGAGTCAAAAGAGGAATAATACTTCCTGAGATGTGAAAATTATATGAAATTCAAATTTCAGTGTCCACTCATGCAGTTTTTGGGAGACATGCTCATGTTCCTCTATTTACATATCAGTGATTGCGTGTTTTTACACCACAGCCACTGTGTCCACAAAGCCTGAAATATTTACTCTCTGGCCCTTTACTGAAGAAGTTTGCCCACCTTGCTCTACAGGTAGTTGCCATACACTTGCTTGTCTCCTGATAATCCACCATGCTTTGAAATTCACCCAAATTAAAGTGTTTCTGTAGGGGCTGGGGACATAGCTCAGTGGCATAAGCACCTGCCTGACTAGCGCAAGGTCCTGAGTTCGATTCCTGATACCTCAAAACCAAAAAAACAAAACAAATAAAGTGTTTCTGTTGAAACTGTCTTTGTGAGATCCAGCTAATCCCAGTAGGTCTGTCCTCAGTGCGGGCCGCTGCTGTCCAGCTCAAGGCTTTCCCAGGTTGCCCCGTGACCCGCAGTACGTGGCTTGGCTCACCCCATCTCCCAAGGCGAAGTGCCTGCTGCCTGTGTTGTTTTGGGCATTCTCATTCATGTCTTCACCAGGCCTGACCCTGCCTGGCTTGTAACATCTGATGGGATCCCTGCCCAAGGAGGGATGGCCGCAGGCAGGTGGAAGTGCCACTCAAAAGAGGTAGAGGGCAGGCTGCAGTGAGATGGGCGGTACCTGGCTCCCGCACTTGGGCTGGTGCACAGCTCCCAGCTCTGGAACGTCAGACTCACACGTGGCTCAGAATACCTCTTGTCTGCTCCGGGGAGAGGTGGATGGTTAGGGCTTCTTCAGAGTCTGGTTTTCCTTTGGAAGGGATCCCCAGGGAAGGGGTTGGGCCGGGGTTAAGATACTACCGGAGTAAGAGCAGGAGCTGAGCTTCACAGTCTCTTACACACAGGCCCCATGAAAGGAGGACCGAGGCGATGTCAGAGCTGGGCTTGTCGTTCTGCATGTATGTCCAGTTCCTCGGCCGGGGATAGAGCTTGTGCTCGAAGCCAGAAGGATATGGCATTTACCAGTTGGCCATTTGGGGCAATTCCCATTACCTGCTAGAGTTTCCTCTTTGAAGTGTCCAACTCCTGGGGCAGGGCCAGGGTTACACATCATAGAGCAGGAAGTATTTCGCTAGTGGCCAAGCCTGGAGCAAAGGAGAGAGGCGCTACAAGGTGACTTGGGTGAGCCCGACTTCTGAGCCCTTTATTGACAAGGGATAGTCAGGGTAGAAATTTTGCCTTTTACTTATAGGATATAGTTTCGTGCTTTTTTTCAGATTAGATGCTGAGGTTGTGAAGGAATCCCTGAAGCTCCCAGCTGTACCATCCCACCACAAAATTCTTCTGGTACTCAGCCTGCTTTCTGCAACGTCCCTGCTGGATTGTTTGTCAGACTCTGTGTACTTACTTCCAGGGGTGGAGAGCTCACTCCTTGCTGAGGAAGTCCCTTCTGTCTCAGCAAAGCTCAGGCCTTTGAAAAGTTCTTACTGCGCTAAAATCTACCACTGGGCTTTTTTTTATGTGTCTTATTTGTGTCCACTCAGAAAAAAATATAGTCCCTAACTCCGTAAGAATCAATCCAATTTTCTTTAGAAATTGAATGTACTGCTTATAAATTTTCACTTTTTTCTCCTCACCCAAATTAATGAGGATAAAACCTGTTAGTCTGGGAGCCCCTTTACATTCTTAAAAATTATCAAAGGTCCCAAAAATCTCCATTTTATGTAGAGCTATCAATATTTACCTAAAAAATTAAAGTCAAGAAATTCAGAAAACTATTAATTCATTGAAGGATAAAAATAATAAGCTCATGGTAAGTTAACATAATGAAAATTTTTATGAAAAATAAATATAGAGTTCAAAAATGTTCAGTGGAAAGGACGCCTTTGTTTTACATCCTTTTGTACCTCTCTTTGGTACCTAGCTTAATAGATGACAGTTGGGTTCCCACAGAATGGGGAACAGAGGAATATTTTAACAGCCTTTTTAGATAATTATGAATGTGTCATATAATGTCACAAAACCACTGTACACTGACGAGGAAGTTTGTAAGAGTAAATAATCCTTAGTATTATTATGAAAATTATTTTGACCTCATGGGCCCTTGAGAAAGTCTCACGGAACTTAGCAGTCTGCTGATACTGTTTTGAGAACTGTCACCTTAAACTTTGATTCTGACAGCTTTTGACCTGCTGCAGAAGTCAACGTCTCCAAAATGGATGCAAAGCTTTTCCTTTACCCGGCCCCACCCTGAACCTTTCAATTCTTTGCTGAGCCTTATTTGTCATTATAGATGGGTTGAAAGACAAAAATGTGGTTCTCAGTTCAGTACCTTTGTGAGTCTCAATTTAGTGTATTTTCCCCTGGCCTGAGGATTGGATGAGTACACAAAAAATTGATCATAATTTAATTTTTTTAGAGTTAGTCTTCTGTCTTTCATATCTTATAGCTGTGAGTACCTGAGAAGAACAAATTAGTACCTGTGGAAAATAATAACGTAACTTCTTAGAAGATGGCCACAGACCTGACAAAATACAGTTCACCTTTCCGCAGTGTTAAATGGTAGGGTACATCTGAAACACTCAAGATAAACTTTGACACCAACTTCTGCATGTTCTGAGGTCTTAGACTGAGCACACAGAATTGGATCCCAAGGGTAGAGGAGTAGGAAGGGAAAAGCAGCTCTCCCTCCTTGGAGCCTGTAGATCTCTCTGTGCCATTCTTGCTACCTTCCTAGATGGGCTTTGCTGAGCTGGTCATAGCGGCACAATCTGAGCAGGACACCAGATCTCCCTTCCTACATGCTTTGTCTGTCTCTTTAAGAATAGGAGTTTTCAGGACCTGCAGTTTTTATTTCTCATCTTTATCTCCTTTACCATGCCCTCTTTGGTATCTGATCTTGTGTCATTGGCTAGTAGCCAAGGAGTTGATATTTCACTATAGAGACTTTAGTGATGTGAACACCTGTGTGTTGCCCACCTATCATTTATGTGTTCTTCCTTTTAGAACAGAGATCTCACTTCAGTGTTCACTTTTAGATCTCAAATCCCACAGGTCAGTCTGTGCCCACAGTATAAATGTTGCCATTCTTTTTTATTCCCAAATACTGAGGATTGAATCCAGGACCCTCACATGAATCACACGTTCAGTCCTTTTTTATTTTGAAACAGGGTTTCACTACGTTGCTAAGCTGCCCAGGTTAGCCTTGAACTTGTGATCTCTCTGCCTGAGCTTTTCAGAACGCTGGAATTATAGGTGTGTGTTACTACATAAGACTTAACGTTCATCTTTTTATTTTACTCACATGCTTCACATCTCCCCAGGAGTGCTGTGCAGGAGGAACAGCTTGCTGATGACTGCTGTTTTCTCAGATCTAGCTTCCAGAAAGTCTTCTCCAGGGCAGGACACATTCTTCCAACTCCATTTGTTATATGAAGTGTGCTGTGAGGAAATAAGGAAGCGTGGAAAACTATTCTTTATTGAGTGGTATACTTTTCCACGCCATGTCTAACTCAACCCTCAGTAGAACAGCAAGGTGGGCTTTCTTACCCCATTTCATAGGTGAGGAAGCAGAAGGATCACAGGAACATTCCCAAGAAGAAAAGAGAAAGGTACATCAGTGCCACAGAAAATATACAGTAAAATTTGAATTACAGAAAAATAGAGAATAGTTTTTAGTGTAAATATGTTTTATGAAATCTCTGGGATATACTTATACTAAAATAATTATTAATTGTTTATTTGAAGTTCAAATTTAACTTAGTGTCCTGTGTTTTTTAACAGCTAAATCTGGCAGCTCTCAAGGAGATGGAATAGAATCAAGACTACTCACTTAGTGAATGCCAAGCACAAAAATGTCCTCCCTGCTCTGTCTGGAGGAAAGCCCCACCCTTGTTGTATGCCCTGGTGTCACCCACTAATGCACGATGTGAGAATGTTTTCTCAGATGCTTTCTGGCCCACAAAAACCTAAATTCACAGCAGAATTCTATATGAGTGCATGTTAGTGGATTAGAGCACATGTTAGTCCATGTTAGTGGAATGGAGTCTTTGTCTTAAGCTTTTGTACATTTCTTTCTTCTTTTTTAATCAGAGTTTATCACCCTCACAGGAGGGCCATGGCTAATGCATCCTGAGTTTTCAGGGCAATGGCTCACACACAGGAAGCTGGGCTTTGTTGGGCTAAGAGAGCAGCCATTGGATGGTCCCACCAAGGATGCTGACTTTGGGTGGCCATGGGCTCTGACTCTCCCGAACTCTTCTGTCTTTGGCCTTCACTCTAATCCAATTTTGATAGTGAGAAAGAGGAATCTCCATGGCGAGACTTGTGTTCTTCTAACAGGATGACTGTGATATGAGAGACAGAGAGAGGTGTAGACATGCCTTTGATCCTGGCTTTGGCCCTCATTGCCCGGAAAATCTAGTCCCCATAGTTACTCCTGGGAAATGAAGAGCTCTGACTACATTAGCCTTTCAGCTTCTTTGAGTGTTTCATTCTATAGCTTGATGACCGGGACATTTCCAAATGGAGAATGTGTTTTCATCCACCCTATTCACCAGATCTGGTACCTTGTGACTTCCAGCTCTTCCCCCAAATCAGAATGACCATAAAAGGTAAATGTTTTGAATGAATTCAGGAAATTAAGGCAGCTATGACATGCACCTAGAGACAGAAAAGGGGACTTCCAGAACTGCTTTAAAATGTGGCCAGAATGATAGGATGTATATTCAAAATGATGGCAATGAATGGCATGTGTCTTGTACTGTAATTTTTAAAAATTCTAACATTCAGTATAGTTTTTGATCATACAATGTAGTAGACACTAGCCATGTGTGCAACTGAGTGCTTGCAATGCGGCCGGTGTGAGTGAGGAACTGAAGTCTTACTTTGTAAAATTTAATTGCTTTTAATGAAAAAAATGGGGCTAGTGCTACCATATTGCTCACTCTCTAGCTGTAGCTTGAGTTACATCACTGAAAGTGCTTCATGTACTGACCTGATATTCTCTTTCTCTCATCTACATTACGGTTTGAAATGCTTCTGGTTCATCCCATGGACCGATGGCTTCTAAACTCTAGGCTAGAACTTAGAAGCTTAAGCCTTCTCGGAATGCATTACCAAAACCTAATTTGTTCTCTCATCTTTGACAGCTCTGTTTTGCGTTTAAAAGAGTAAGTCATTGAATAATCCACTGGGTGGATAGTTGGATACTCTTGACTGCTCCTGATCCTTAGCCTTTCTCCTTGGAATGATTTATTGTTCATTATTGTCTCAGTGAAGTCTCAGGGAATCTTCTATCCTTCTGGGATGCCTCCTTTAGGAGCAGCTCCTCTCCCTTGTTTGAAAGTAGATCTCCTCTTCCTCCTTAGCTGACTTCTCATTCTGCAGCACTATGAGGCTTAATCTGCCCAAGTTTACTCTCCTCCAAGTCCTTGTCTCCTGACTTCACGGAATGGCTCTCCTGACTGTCCAGAACCAGCTGGGTCAGTTTCTTTGTGGATATCTGCTTTCTAACTACAAAAAATGGTTAGTTTCTGCTTTGGCCAAAACCAGCATCTAGAAAGCCTGTGTTATTCAGCTTTCCATTATTAGGACAAAATACCTGAGATGGTCAGTTTAAAAGGAAAAAAGTTTCATTTTGTCTCACAGCTTCAGAGGCTTCAGTCCATGGTCTCTTGGCCCTGTTGCTTTGGACCCATGGCACCCAGCTCATCATGGCAGAAGTCGTGTGGTAGAAGAGGCCTGTTCTCCTCATAGTGACCAGGTACCAAAGAGAGAGAGATAAGAATAGGTCAGGAGTCCCAGCATCCCTTTCACGGCTATGTCCCAGTGATACAACTTTGTCCCACCAGGCCGCACCTCTTAAAGGTTTTATCATCTCCCAACAGCGCTACAGACTGGCAACCAAACCTATTTAACACATGGGACTTTTGTGCTATGGGTTTATCCCAACCACAGCGAAAGTGCAAACCTTTCTCAGACTTGAAATGGCTTTTCCTTGCAGGTATTTCCGATAATACTACCCCTTTTACCAAATGTTTTATAAAAACTGACTACCAAGTAAAGAAAAATAAAAAGAAATACTAGCATTTGATGAGAGCTTATTTACTTCAAGAGCTTTTCCTCGTTTTCATCTTACAGAATCTGACTTCATTCTGTAAGAGCTGCGCTTTGCAGATGGGAGAATGGAGATTCAGAGAGCTTATGTACCTCTTTTGAGATAAACGCCACTGTTGGGTTTCAAACCTGGATTGGCTGTCTGCAAAGCCCTATGAAAGAGCAAGCCAGTCTGTGTGGTATAAACTGAAGCTCAAACAATGTCCCATCCGCACACATGCACAGTGGGCAAAGAAGCATGTGCTGAACAAATACACCCACCTCTGAATCTCCATCACCTGCAATTTGTCGGAAGACCAATAATGAATATCATCTGACTTGTCAAAGACTGAGAAGAGTGGAGACATCTGGCAGAGGAGAGGGATGATTCCAATTTGCTAGTCATCCTACTGATGATTGTGCAGAGGGCAGCTGGAATAGAAATATGGCTCTAAGCATAAACGTGTTGATTTTAGTTGAAATAGAGACCTATGTGCCTGTGTTCACATGCGTGTGTCCTTTGAAAAGCAGACTGAAGGAATTTTTTCCTCTCATTTATGATAATATTTATGTAGTATGTTAGGACTCGTAAAACGCTCCGTGCATTCTTTATCTTGTTGAATCCTTGCCACATCAGAGTAGAAGCAGCAGGAAGGTGACACTTTTATAGATGAGGAAACATTCCCTAAATCTGACTTGGAAGGGATGAAGCTTGGGTTCATGAGCCAGTGAAAACCCCAGGTTTCTGCTGCTTCAAGTTTGCCTGTGACATTTCTGGATCTTGCTTCCCCTGTAATGAATGGATGCAACAATCAAGTAAGTTCCCTTAAAATCTGTAGAGAAGCACAGTTAAGTCAAGGCCAAGAAAAAAACAAAACAAAACAGAAAACAGTCCGGAATGTATCAGTCAGAATAAAGTGCAGCAACTTTCAACAAACAGATAGATCTTAAAAATAATTCATCAAATAAACATAACTAGGTTTCAGCCTGGCACGGTGGCACACACCTATAACCCCAGCACTCAGGAGGCTGAGATAGGAGGATTGCCATGAGTTTGAGGCCAGCTGGGCTACACAGTGAGTTCAAGGTCAGCCTGGATTATGTAATGAGACCCTGTCTCATAAAACAAACAAAAAATAGGTTTAGTTAATTAACTATGGCATGAAGCCATTTTTATAAATTTAAAAACACTAAAACACAACACATCCCTATGTTAGGAAGGCAGATAGATAGAGACATAACAAAATCATGTATTAAGAAAAACAAAGGAATAAAGATATAGATACTTCTTTGCTTAACGACCTACCTGTTTAACAACTGGAATTATTACTTAGGGGCATTGTTCAGACTTAGGACCCACCTCTCAGATTTAAGACCCATCTTTTCTTTGGTACAGTCCTGTACATCTTGTTTCTAGAGCTCAATGTTTTTTCGTACCATATGCCTTGTTTATAGAGTACTATGGCTTTTGCTGATTGTATGTATGGTATGACACTGTAGTTTTATGTTCTGTTATGCACACCAATACTGTATGTAAGAATCATGCAAATAAAAGCAAAGTCATCAATTTAAAGTTTCCTTTGACCATTTCTTTGTTCTGAATATTGTAATGTGCATACTAAATACAATTCTTCATATAGCGACTAAATCACTTAGCGATCTAGTCACAGGAATGGAACTGGATCATTAAATGAGAAATGTCTGTATAGAATTTAGGGTGAAAAAAAGAATTTAGGGTGATTCATGTGGGAATGAAGGCAGAGGAGGGAGCTGGCAGAAGAACCATGTAATTAGGTGAAGGTTATCGTCAACGTCCTAGTTTTAGTTCTTAGGAGCAGTTTGATGCATGCATGCCTTTAAGAAAAAGTAACTAGCAAGTGAAACAAGGACAAGTGAGCCACACAATGACCAATGATCAAAATGTGTCAGAACCATTAGGGTTTTTTTTTTGTTTTGTTTTGTTTTGAGACAGGGTCTCACTATGTGGTTCAGACTGGCCTTGAGGTCACTTTGTAGCCCAGGCTGGTCTTGAACTCACAGCGATCCTTCTGCTTCAGCCTCCTGAGTGCTGGGATTATAAGCGTGCACCACCACACCTGGCTAGAACCATCAGGGTTAAAGCAGTTCTTTTAACCTGTGGTCTAATAAGAACACACACACACACCCACACACACACACACACACACACACACACACACTTGATCCTGTTTTAGCATAATAGGGCTTATTTTTTACTTATAGAACATTGTGAAGGTCTCGAGGCCATCTTTCATCTTGTAGCCAAGCCAGTTGGAGTGCATCCTTGTGGGGAAGCAGGGACTGAGACAACAGAAGAAACATACCCTCTTTTAACTCTTTCAGCCCACAAATAACACCTGTCCCTCTGTCTCATTGGCCAAAGCTCATCATAGGGTCAGACTAATTACTGGGGAGACTGGGAAACACAGAGTTGATGAGTGCCATCTGCTTCTGCCACATTTCACATATACTTTCTCATTAAAGATGAAAACTTTCAGTGAAGACTCTATTTTCACCTATGCTTCCTGTGGGTTTTAGAGGATAGAATGACTTCATGAAAAGAGTGTGTTTGTAGGCAGACATATCTGGATGCATGTCCTAGCTCTTTTCTAACTGGCTTAGGTGAACTCGAGCACAACATGTCCCTATTGGAAGTCTGTTTTCTTATCTGTAAGTTGAAGATAATAATCTAAATGTTGTAGGATTAATATAAGGATGAAATTGGCTGAGGCTGTAAGTTGTCCACTAGCATTTGAAATCTCAGCAATTTACTAAATGGTAGTAATTATTACTATGTAAATATGCTGTGAGGTCATTTTTCGCGTTATCCAAATCTCAGTGTAGCTTTAGGGATGATCAACAATACCACACGTCATCTTTTCTTTAAAATTAAATCAGAAAGCCCTTGGTATTGCTGTTATCTTTGACAAGTTCTGCCTAGAAGTAGGAAGGGATCTCTGTATGCCAGAGGTTTGGTACAAATGTAGTAGCTATCGCTCTCTCTGCCCATAAAGACTCTTAGAGCTGTTAGCCTCTAAGGAGCAACTAACTACATTAGGTCTAAAATGGCCTTCATAAGCCTCATGATCATTTTCTAGAAACTCTTTTTATTGGGATATATTAGTGATGCTTCCATAACAAGTGTTCCTAAAATGGCTTAATATTAGAGGTTCATTTCTTGTTTACCAACATTTCACCGAAGACCTAGGAGACGTTCTAAGCCAGTGGTCCCCAACTTTTTTGTACTAGAGAATGCTTTCATGGAAGAAAATTTCTCAGTGGACTAGGGTGGTGACTTCAGGATGATTGAAGAGCATTATATACATTGTGTACATTATTTTGATTATTATTACATTGTAACACATAATAAAAACTTATACAACTAACCCTAATGCAGAATCAGTTGGAGCCTTGAGATAAGACTTTTCCTGCAACCTGATAATCCCACCTGGGGGTGATGGGGAACACCGACACCCAAAGTGTGTTGCCCATGTCTCATCTACTCTACAGTCTTATTTTGGTTGCTGTCATTCCAGGAAACTCTGCTTCATAAAGATAGAAAACAGAAGCAAGTTTTTCAATACTTTTGTGGCAATCTCAAGATATTCCACCTGGATTTTAATCTAGAATGTGTGGAGATTAGAGGTTATCTGAAACATACTTTTAAAGCTGCCATCATTTGTGATCTCAAGCAGTTGAGATCAGAGTCTAGTATGACAGCAGTTCACCTGACTTATTTACAAATGTGTTGTGGACTCATTTCTCCTCAGGTTGGGGATTTTGTGGTTTGTCAGTAATGCTCAAACTCTTCTGAAACATGAGGCAGGTGATTATGAACTAGGTGGGAGAAAGAAGGCTCTTCTCAGTCTTTTTCAGAACCTCTGCTAATGTTTAAAACATGTCAGAAATCTCAGTGTTCGCTTGTTGCCCTCATCATTCCAGTTTGGCTTTGAATGCATCCACTTTATCTTCTGACTTGAACACAGCTGTCATTCTCCATCAAAGTGACAGATTGAATGGGTTGAGTAGGTTGAATATGTCACATGAATAAGCAAGTTTGGCAACCCATGCTGTGTTGCTGATATGTGCTGTCAGTGACAACTGTTTTTGTAAAGGAAGTCTCGGAGCAGCTCTCGCAACTCTGGGCAAAAACTCTGGCCAGTATTCTACCTTCAGAAAGCCATTTCACTTCTGTGTATAAGAGAAGATCTATGTGCTTTGTCCCCATCTCCTTGCAGAGCTGCACAGATAGATATAGTTAAGGCTATGTACTTTAACGTGGTTGGTAACTTTGATAATATCCTCCAAAACATTGTTAGGGTGATACTTTTTGGCTAGCAAGCATTTCTCTGGGAATGACAGGGTGTTTAGATTTACATTCACAAGTGACCTCTTTGACCCAAGTAGTGAAACAAGGAAGCTCTTCAGTCATGGCAGCTATTCTATCCATGTGTGTACCAACACAAAACAACCAACACAGCCTTCATGATATGTAAACATTCAGAGATTTGAATAGTTCTGCATCCGTAGTGTTGATTGGCAACAAAAGTGCATATCCTTGTGCACATCTTCCTGAAAGATGTATCACACAAAAACAAGCATTGCTGCCTTGTTTTCAACATCGGTAGATTTGTCAACCTGGCTTGCATGCCACATGACTCAGTAATCCTCTCTGAAAACTGTGCTTTAATATCCTCTGCCTTCTCATCAATTTTTCTAGTTATAGTGATAGCCAAAAGAAGAACATGTGTCACCTTTGAACTCCATTCTTTCCTATAAGGATAAAAGTCCTTCACAGAAGGCAAGATCAACTCTTGACAAATGGTAAACAGCTTCTTAGCTTCAGCAATGAATTGTTAAAGCCACTAAGAATGATACTTTCAGTGCAGACACATTTGATGAAGTAGAGGTCTTCATTAATTGCTTCTGTTCATGTTTGCATTTTTTTCATTTAAAAAATATACAGGTTTGTTTTCTAATTTATGGTGATTGGTCTCTGTGTGGTCAAGTAATTTTGAAGGCTTCATGGCTTTGTTGAATAGCTGGTTGCCACATATTATAAAAAGTGGGCTTAGAGAATTTGAATCACCTGTTGCAAAGAACCCATAATTTAAGTAAGACTTTTGGTATTTTCTTTTAAATGTGTCTTTCTTTTTATTGGCAGTCTTAGACTCTGCTGCTGTCTTTCACCCTTTTGAAAGCAGTTCTTTAGTGATGCTTGTTTTTACTCATTTTGGCCAGGGTTAGCTTGTGGGCTTACTAAAACTGTGACTGAGACAAGTGCACAGTGTGGGAAAGAAGTACAAATGAAGTGGTAAATAAAATAAAGAGCAAGCCACGTGCAGACTAAAATAAGTGTCAGATTTGGACTTTACACCTGACACCAAATGCACCTGTACATCTGAAGTACCTCAATTCACTTGCCACTATAAAGTCTGCCACCAGATGCAACTTAATTTTCACTTGCCACTCACTAATAGAGGTTGTGACATGAGTTTGCAAGCAATTGATTTATTATGATCTCTGTGTAGTCACATCACTCTGCTAAAGTTAATATATATTTGCAGCCTCTCACCAATGCTAGCATCACCACCTCAGCTCCACCTTAGATCATCAGGCATTAGGTTCTCATAAAGAGTGAGCAGTCTAGATCCCTCACCTGTGCAGTTTGTAACAGTGTTTATGCTTCTATGAGAATACTGCTGTTGCTGATCTGACAGGAGGTAGAGCTCAGGCAATAACTTGAGCAGTAAGGAGGGGCTGCAAATGTAGATGAAACTTTGCTAGCTCACCCACTGCTCACCATCTGCTCTAAGGATTGATTCCTATTAGGCTCTGGACTAGTAGCGGTCTGTGGCCAAAGGACTGGGGATCTGTGTTCCAAGCCACTGGCTCTGTGTGACATGATTCAGTGATCCATTTGTAGGTAGCTTTTACTGTTTGATAGCTAAGCCTTTTGGAAAATATAACTTTTACTGAATGCAGTTTGAATAAGCCACAAAAAGATGTGGTGGAGATTATGAAATGCCAATTGATTTTGTCAGAAAGTTATGCTGACCATTTCTGCATACACAGTGTTGCCCAGAATTAGTTAGATGACCCTGCCTAGCCATAGGGGTGGAGAGGAAATAGAATCGTTTTCTGAATCCAGTAGAAAAACAAAGCTAAACTTGGGTGAGCTCTAGAAGTCTCTGGCATTCTTTGGTTCTTGAACAAAACTTTGTCATAAGTGAACAAGAGTATGGCAAGGAGGTTGAGCATATTTTGTTATAGTACACATGGATGTATACTATACCATCCATGTGGATTAAACTCCTTACTCTTTAAAGTCTATCTCTGTGTCTGCTTGGCTTCACTGGAATACACTTTGCTTCCATGTCTACCTTTTCAAGCTTTACCCATTGTTCAAGGTTTCATTTCAAACGTCATCTCCTATTTTTTCAACTCCTCCTATGTTTAATTTTTTCATCTATTATCCTGTAGTGTATTATTCTCTTAAGATCCTCTGGCATGTTTGTTTTTGCCCTATAATTTTTTGTTCAAACATTTGAATAAGCCAAATGCAGAGTACTGAAAGGAACATGTGGAACTTGGAATCAGTCAGAGCCTTCAGTCTAAATACCAGGAAGAACAATTTTGTTCCCTACATGGTATAATTTGGCATGATTTTTGAACTCATAATTTTGCTGCAAATAGAGAAGTATGAAGAGAGAAACAATTACTCAAACCTCCCCAAGGATAGCTCTTCCTTGGACTTAACTGATTGCATGATGCCATGAATATTTAAATTTCAAAATGAATTTATTTACAGTAAAAAACAAATTTGCCATTGAATCCTTCATTTTGCACATACTAATCCTATCATTTTTGCCACTTTCTGAAGCAATTCTGAAAGTCTCTTTCATGAGTGTCTTTGGTTGAGCTGTGGTTGCCGTGATGTCTGAATCCACCCGAAATGTTTACCTTTCATTGCAGATTGACTTTAGGGAAACGTCAGAAGTCAGGTACAGGTGTGGTGAATAAGGTATAAGAGATCACACCATGCTTTGCCTATCCTGCTTTTCCATTTGATGACACTTGGTGGGAAAATTCACTACATTTTTATCATACCTTGTAAAGATGGTCACAAAAAAGGACTTCCGGGAGTGCTTCAGAAAGTGGCAGGAATGATGGGATGAATGTGTTTGAAGTGAGAGGGAATACTTTCAAGGGGAGTAATAATAATGGCACTGTCTCTTTTACTGTAATACAATTTGATATTTGAACATTCACCATACCTTTAGATCCCCCTTTGTACTTAGGTCAGTCAGTTCTTCTGGCTGGATATCTGTACCATCTCTAGGACAGAGAAGAATTGGCAGTGAGCAACTGTGGGAAAGATGAGCCAAACAGTGAGGCCAGATCTGCCTAAGCAGCTCTTGGCAGTGGTGAAATTGCCTTTGGAAGGTGCCATCACCCAGTCATCTGCTCTGGTCTAAATGTTTATGTTTTTCCAAAATTAATATGTGAAAACCCTATCCTCTAGAGTGATCGTGTTATGAGGTGGGGTCTTTTGGGAGATGATTATTAGGTCATGAGAATGGACTACTCATAAATAGAATTAGTATCCTAAGGAGCCCAAGGGAGCTCACTTATTTCTTCTGTCATTTGAGGACATAGGAGGTACCATTTGTGAACAAGAAAGTGGACCCTTAGCAGAACCCAGCCATGCTTGCATCCTGGTCCAGCCTCCAGAGCTGTGAGAAGTAAATATCAGCTGTTGATAAGTCATCCAATGTATGATATTTTGTTATAGCAAAATGGACTAAGACACCATCCATCTAAGAACTGGTTATTGATCATAGTCAGATATGGTGTCATAAAGAGGAAATTATTCATGGGCTTCCTTTACTTTGAGGATCATCTGTACAATATCTATGGGTGATTGTTCTCTTCTTATTTCTAGTGCTGAAGACTTTCCCACAAACGTATATATAGGAAGTAAGCCTGCCTGGCTCTGTGCCCTGATGGAGTCCTGCATGACACAGCTCACAAATGAGTGAAAATACAGCCAAACTTTCAGGACCAGTACACAAAGGAGCAAACACCCATGGAGCCCCACTGATATGCCTAGCGTTGTGCCAATGTCTTTGTGTGATTCTTGCTTGACCTTCACAATGATCTTGTGTGGTAGAGATTACCATCTCTATTTAAAGAAGGGACTGAGGTTCAAAGAGCCAGTGCCCCAAATCACATAAACTAGAAGGCATGCTAGCCAGAGAGATGCATGCACTCTACATCTTAGCTTAGGTGAATATAGTGGGACATCGAATTCTGGGCCCAAAGTTGTATTGTGTCTTAGCCCGGAGCAGAGATCTGAGGCCTGTAATTTATAAAGAAAAGATTGTTACTGTGGCTTAGGGTTCTGAAGACTGAGATGTCTGAGATTATTGTGTCAGCACCTTCTTAGCTTCTGGTGAGGGCCTTGTGCTGCTTCAACTCATGGTGGGAAGAGGAAGGACAAGCAAGTATGTGCAGAAGAGAGTAAAGGATAGCAAACTTCCATGATAGCTAACCCATTCCTGCAAGAAAGTCATGAATTCATTTAGCAAGGCTCTATCTCATGACCCAAACAGCTCCCATTTGGCATTATCTCCCACTCTGCATTGGGAATTAAGGTTCCAGCAGATGAAGTTTTAGGCAGCATACTCAAGGTGTAGCAACCTATAGTGGGCAAGTGGTTATGGTCAGGGTGGATTCCGGTAGTTGGTTATTGGATGTCCCTGTCATTCTTCACAGGTTATCCATTGAATACCCACCTCTTTGTTAAGGTGACTTACTGTCTAAGTGAAGAGTAAGAGGTGTTTCATATGATTGCAGTAAGTATCTTCCCAGGTGTGCAATGGTTCATAGGGTATGGGTACATATATATCATCTCAGTCAAACTGCGTAATCACATTATACACAGAAGTTGAACTGGTTCAGAGCTGGGTAAGGCAAGAGCTCAAGAGCACACGGTTGTTTAGGGTGGTATTGGGATTAGAACCGTCCTCCTGTACCTTAAGGAGCCTCTTTGATAAGCTATTATGATATGAGCCAGGACAGATGATGGGACCAGCTGTCTGTGACACTTGGAAGGGCCTGTGCAGGTGAGTATCGGTGTCTCCACTAACCCCTGATGTGAAAAGGGAAGGATAGCTACAAGCTTCAGGGTGATTGTGAAGATGACGGAGGCGGTGCTGTGTGATAGCCTCAGCTCAGCTCTCATAATCCAGATAACCTTCAATCAACATGGGCTGAAATATCAGCCTGCTCTCACTAGATGTACCTGGATCACTTCTAGAAACTTGACAGAGACTGCTGTGGGCTCTACTTTATCAAGCCTAATTCCTCATCATATGTGCTTCTGTGGTGCGGGTAGAGGAGGGAAAATTAAGAGGAGGAAGGATAGAGATGGAGTAGGTAAAGCACTTAGGGCTGTGCCTGGCTTCTCATTGATTTCTTCTATGTGCGGTGGTGCACAGGGCAGACGGAGCAAGAACAGATTTCATTCACGGCTTTATCAGCATCTTATCCTGGTCCAGAGAGGGTTGGGCTTTTCCAAAGCCTCAGTAAGTACAACTGCTGGGCTCCCCAAGGAACAGATGCATTTACGCAGTATCTGGCTTTTCACAGCCCGCCACCTGATAAAAAGGACCTTGACAGCAAATGCACCCAGCAGCAGGTAGCTAATGGCACTTTCGGCTGAGCTCATTTCTGGCAGCAGAAGCAGAAGATCATAATAAACTAGAGCGCTCACCTTAAGAAGGATTTGATTTTCCAGATAGGGATGGTGGTTTCTCTGCCTGGGGCAATGTCAGAGTCCGTTTTCCAGACATGCAGCTCTGGGAGGCTGCTTCCTTGTTTGTATAGCAGGCTTGTTCCTGTGAAGGTTGAGGCTCCAGCAGGCTCTGCAAGGTAGAGAAGTTTGTCAGAGACGACCATCCTGTTTTTCCTGAGAGGAAACGGAGGCACAGCAAAGGCAAGAGGTTTGCTTAAGTGTGCGCAGCTGAATCTGACCTTGTACCTTAACAGTCCCAGACTAGAACTTTCCCTTGTGACTTTGCTCACAGAGTACTATACCAGGTTTCCTCAGTGTTAATCAGGACTGTGGGGCCCAGCAATCTAAAATGGGAAGTGGAGGATTTTGAGAGATTACATTCCCTGCCCTAAATCACAGAGCTAGTAAATAGCAAAGCCAGGCTTAAAATCCTTTATTTTTTGCATATGAATTCTAAATACCATGTCAGGATCTCTTTATGGTTTTTCCTCAGGGATCAAAAGTTACAGATACTTAAAATTTTTGTGTATTTATTTTGATGGTAATCTTTCAAATAATCTCATTTCACCTATTGTTCATTAAGCACTGCTTTAAAAATTTTTAGTGATAATTTCAGATGAAAATATTTCTTTTTTGAATATAAAATAAGAATTTCCATGCTTCTCTTTGTGGTTCTCAAAGTGGACATTGTGTCCTCCGCTTGAGATCACTTTCTTAGTGCTTTATGAGGATTTTTTTTCCCCATATGAAAGAGTTTATACATTACACAAGTTTCAAGAACTCTGAGCTGTGATTCACAGCTTCCCTGTTGAGTTGTAGAAACATTTCCGCATTCTCTTCTTGAAGTCTCTGAGTGAGCGATCATTACAATCATTTTGCAGATGAGGACTCTGTAAAATGAGAGGTTTACATTTGTATCCAGGCTCGCACACCTAGGCACTCACAGATTCCAGCTTTAAACCATATCTTCTGACATCCAGTCCATCCAGAATACCTCCTAAGCAAATGAAAAATGTCGTTTTTTAGCCAGAGGGTGACTAAAAGGCTCCATTTTCTCCCTAAGAGATCAAGAAGAGAACAGACCAAAGTGGGTGGGGTCAGAGACAAGGAATGTAGTAAATTTCCTCTTGGTTTGTAGGACTGTGAAATGATGTTTATCCTATGTGCTTGAGCCATTCACCTGTCTGAATGCAGAGCCATCTCTATCTCAAGGATTCTACAAGGTGATGATCCCCAAATTCCATCGAAGTGTTTACAGTTCTGCAGCCAAGCACTTAGTGTCCTTGCTTCAGCTTTAAGCAAAGCATTGCAAATGTTCGCAACTATTTTCTTATCAGGACTCGTTCTCCCACGTCTCCAACATGTGGTTTTCATATGGTTTATGAATGCACGAAGTCTGTTCCAGCTTGTTCTAATGTTGCAGCATTTTAACTGCCACAACACAGTGGTATCAACAGATAAATCAACCAGATATGCTGAAAAAATTATGGGCAAGAATTCTGTTCTCCTCACCCGGCCTAATTCATCTACAGGAAGAATCTGCCTTGGGAATTGCAGAGAGAAGAGATATGTGGAGCACAGACCAGAAAAATAAGCCAGTCCAGCGATCCTGTTATTCCTAAACTTCTGGACTGTTTTCACTTGAATCAATGACAGTTTTCTCTAGAGCTGCCCCCTCTCTGAACTTGGTGATTCTCCCTTTACAGTATTTGCCGAATGGCTTCTAATGAGACTCTGTGCTGTGAATCACGGCAGTTCAGGTTGCCGACTCATAATATTTTTGTATCACTAAGGATGTCCTTGTACAGACCTCAGAGTCACTCTTCTCATTTCCCGAAAGGAGTTTTTGCATATGCTAGAACACACACATAGACACACACACACATACACACACACACACACACACAGAGCCCTTCCTCCCCTCCCCATTCCTGCCTCTGGCATTGTCTTTCTTGCTTTACCTTCAGCATCTCAGAGTCCATTGAGGCAAGTCGGGGAAACACTGGCTTTTGGGAAATAGACTCTGTAATCTGTAAGTCCCTGCAGAGATTTTCAATAGGAAATCTGAATATCTGCTCCATGTAAAATGGTCCTCAAATGCCAAGAAATCAGTGTTTGAGGCTAGTTTATGATTTACTTTCCATAAATCACTGCTATTTTGCTTACAAATCGTTTTGAGAAACATAGATGGCTTTATAGAGCAGGGAATAGTGAATGGGAATTGCGGGTTACATGTGGATCCCTGGTTCTGTCACCAACTAGTTATGTGACTTTGGCAAGCTGCCCTAACCTTTGTTTTTTAGCCTCATTGGGGATTGTAAAATTATTGAATTATATTTCCAATGATTACTTTGTCAGTTCGACAAATATTTATTGCCTGCCACCACTCTGTTATGCACCATGCTGGTCTGTTAAGCTCTTGCATGTGTTAAGACTAAGCCATTGGCTGGTTATTTTCTTGTAGAATGGAGTGGGCAGTGTTATGGCTTAAATATGAAATGTTCCCCAAAGTCTTGCCCAAAGATGGCACCTAGAGAAGTGATTAGATCATGCAGACTCTAACTTTATCAATTGATAATGATGAAATTATAGTTTAATGACATTATTGGGAAATAATAGCAACAGGAGATAGGACTTGGTGAAAGGGACTAGATCATTTGGGCGTGACCTTGGGGACTATATCCGGTCCCCTAAGCCTTCCTTCCTGGCTGTTCTGTGCCCTCTTTTTTTCTTGGATGCCACAAGTAAGCAACTTCCCACCACCATACCTTTCTTCACCATACCCAGTATTTCTGCCCTGGAGCCTGCTGACCATGGACTGAAGTTTCTGAAACAATAAGCCAAAATAAATCTTTCTGTCTTTTAAGTTGACCTTCCCAGGTATTTTGTCACAGTGATGAAGAGCTGACTAGCACAGATAGAAAGGAGTTGTCATTCAGGAGTCAAAAAGTTAATTTCATTTGATCTTTGCACTAATTCTGCACAGTAAGAGCTCTATTTATACAGGAGGAAAATGTGGCTCAAAAAAGTTGATGACTATACGCAAGGTTACATCTCATCAAGGTGGTATATGACTTGTCCTGGAGCTCAGGTCTCAGTGGTCATTTCTTTAAGCTGACAAGCAACATTTTATGTTCACTCTTAATATTTTTAAGTGTTCCAAGGAACGCAGGATTCAACCTCATTTTCAGGAAAAAGAAAAAAATAGAGATTGAATTGCTCTCTGGTTGATTGGACTGCTTTCTCTTACCAGGATGATTCCTTCCCGTCCCTAAGAGTGTAGCTTCCCATGGTCCTGAGCACAGACAGTACAATAGCTGGTGGGCTTCCTGTGCTATGGGCTAAGCTTTTCCAGGCTGCTTGTACATCTGGCTATTTATGAGTTTGTTGGGGATGAATTCTGTCCCTCACAGTCTGTGCTCTGCTTTCAACGTATAGACAGTTGAGTAGAAGTGTAGGAATATCAGTAAGCAAATCACTTCACAAGTCAAACACCCAAGTACTGCAGAAGTAATTTGCCTCTGAAGCTGGGTTACCATCGGCAACTGTACTTTCTAGTATTCTTTCAATTCATGTTTAAGAGGAAGACATTAGCAGATGAAACAGCCTTGTGTTTCAAAAGGATGTCTTTAAAATGGTGGAAAAAATATGTATTGATAAGTTTAAGTACAGGACAAAGAAATTATTTTAGGTATTTTAAGTATGACAGGGCCTCCTATAAACACTTACATGCTTACAAAATAGTTGCAGAGGCTGAAGGATCAGAATCTAGGCTAGACTTCCTAGATGCTTTTTAAGCAATACAGAACCTACCTACTAGAGGAGCTACACTTTTGAGAGGGTCATGGAGAGACCTTGAATAGGAGCTACCACCATAGCTACCAGCACAGCAGGAAACTGGAGGATGAACACCCAACATACCACCCAGGGAGTCAGATCAAGGGGCTGGGGCTGTAGCTCAGTGGTGGAGCACTTGCCTAGCATGTATGAAACCTTGGCTTCAGTCCCTAGTACTTCAAAAAAAAAAAAAAATCCAGAAGTTAGATTAAGAAGCCAGAGCCATCACCACTGTCAATATTCACAACCCTGGATAATAAATAGTACAAACTGCCACAAGAAATCTACAACTTTCCTACATAATAGCAACATTAAAAAATTAAAAGATGACCTCTGTCTTGCTTTCAAATCATGAATGCATCAAATTGGCTGTCCTACTTCTTCAAAGATGAAACATGTTGAGAATGCTAACACAATGAAGCAATGCTGAGATGAAACAAATTGAGCTCTACTGCAATAGGGTAATTCTGCACACAGGTTGTTTTCTAGCACTACTTAACACCAAGAAAGAATTTCCTTTAAAAAAGCAAAGCCAAGCCAAGCATGGTGGTGCACACCTATAATCTCAGCACTCAGGAGGCTAAGGCAGGAGGACTGTTGTGAGCTTAAGGTCAGCCTACTCTACAGAGAGATCTCCAGGTCAGCCTGAATTACATGGTGAGACCCTCTCTCAAGAACAAAACAAAACACAAACCAAAAGCAAAACAAAGCATCACAAAAAACATTTATACATTCAGCTTCTTTTCCTTTGGAGTGTAGAAAACCTTCCAGTAACAAAGGCACTCCGTTTAGCATTTATGTTTTTTGTCTCATTCAGAAAAAGCCTGATTTTTTTGAGTGCAATCCAGGGGCAAGATTTTTCTCCTGCTAGAGCCCTTCACAGTTGGTATCCAAACACCAATTCCAGCAGGCAATGTTCTCCTATCAACAAAAGGTGAGTCCCATGGAAAAATGGTAGCACCATCTCCTTGAGGAAAAAAATGGATGAAAAAATATAAATTCAGCTCCTTTTACAATACATGCAGAGCCCAGCTCTGTATTAAGCCCTGAGCTGCCCAATAAGCTACGAAGTGAATGAGACCCTGCCATAGCAGAGATTAGCAAATACACAGATCGTAACGGTACTGTTCTGGTGGTAGCGAACCACAGAGGGTGAAGGCAGACAGCTGAACTTTGACATAGGGGCAGATCGCAATGCAAGAACTAGATCCAGCAACTTTGTTGTTCAGCTAACCTTCTCATACATCTTGCCTACCGAGTCTGTATCATGGCACAAAAGGCTACATTTTGCCTGGTACCAGTGGTTCTCATGGTGAAGGTGCTCTGACAATCTTTGTGGTCGGCAGCTTCTGAAACGGCTCCCAGTGATCCCAGTCTTCTGTATTCATGCTTGTGGAAACTCTCTTGTACTGATTCACATTTTTTATTTTTTATTTTTCCTGATTCACCTTTAACAAACAGAATACGGGGAACATGACAGGATTCTGAGATTAGTTTGCAGTCCCAAATGTTAAGTGCGTTATGGATGAGAAACCTTGGCCTCCTTCTCTTGCTACACTCCTGGTCCCCCTGACTTTCTCACCTATAGCTACTCTTGGTGAACTACCTGTGGGAACCAGCACACCCTAGCCTCATGTCCTCAAACTCTCATTGTAGATGGGGTGTTTGCATCCCCTTAAAATTCACATGTGTTCAAGCCCACACCCCAATCTCCTGGTATTTGGAGGTGGGGAATATGGGATTAATGCCTTATGAAGACTCCCCAGAGAACTTCCTGGCCCTTTCCATCTTTGTGCCTTTCAGTAGCAACGAGGAACCAGTTATAAACCTGAAAGCAGGCCCTCAGCAGATACAAAATCCGCTGGCACTTTGACCTTTGATTTCTCAGCCTCCAGAACCATGAGAAATAAATTTCTGTTGGTTATTTATTTATTTATTTACTATTGGGAGGGCAGAGATAAGCTTTATCGATGGACTTGGTATGAAGGAAGAGACAGCACAGCAGAAGCCTTCAGGAGTGCAAGGCCCAGCCCTTATCCGGAGGACCATGACTCAGGATGTACGTCACCCCATAGCCATCAGGGACGAGGCGCTTCTCAGCTAACACGTCTTCAAATTGGTCTGTACTACACGTGGTGAAGTCCAGCTTCTTGGAAATGTGGATCTGGCGGCCAGGGAACCTGAACTTGGCCCTTTACAGGCCCTTAATCACATGATCCCTGGTCTGCAACTGGGTGCAGTGGACATGATGACCTGTCCAATGTGAACCCTCGCTACTGTGCCCTGGGACTTCCCAAAGGCACCTCACATGCCTGTCTGGAGCCTCACCTAGGGACAGTATGAGGTCAGATATGTGGACATTCACCTAGTCAGCTTATTGGCTGCAATTTCTGTTGTTTATACTCTAACTCATCTGTGCTGTTTTTGTGACAGCAGCCTGAGTGGATGAATCCACTGACGTCCTGGCTCCATGAGTGCATCCTCCTCCTCATGCTCTGAGATGCTTGTGACAGACAGGTGGGAGCATGTACAGCTGCTTCTCCTCCTCTGTCTCTCCCAGGACCTGGGGAGGGGCCCTGGTGGAGGATGCCAAGGCCCGGTCAGTCAGTCATTGAAGGTCAGTCCCCTTCCTGCAAATCCACTTGACTTAGCGGGGCCATCGGGACCAGCGTTTGATAAGGATGATCACATTCTTTGGAAAAACACAGTGTAGCCAGGAAGAAAGAGACACCAGGAGAGACGCCAGGAAGACAACTACAAAAACAAGAAAACACTCCAAACACACTTTTCTGCTGGCCTTTTTGGAGGAGCAAAGGCAGCACTGTTCCTTTGTGTTTCTTCACAGTTCTGAAGACGCTGACTGTGAGAAGGACTTTTGCCAAAGGCTGCCCCAAGTGGCAGACAGAAGCATATCCCACACCGTCACCGGAGCGGGGGAGGGGCGGCAGGGGCGGAGGGGAGGGAGGGGCAGTGAACCCTCAGCAAGGCTGAAGAGGGCCTCCGCAGTGCTCCTGGGAGCTGCGTTTTCTTACCAGACTTTTTCCTAGAGGTTTTTAATGAGCGGGAGTCTTGTGTTCATCTCCGCTTCCCTGGAGTCAATGTGAGGAGCACCGTACATCTGAGAAGCTTTGCTCTACCTCTTGCTGTGATTTCATGTTCCTCCTCCAGGTCTAAGGTGCCTTCTTGCCATTTGTACCTTGTCAGCGTGGGAGCTGAGGAGGCCCATGGAACACATTTCGCCCAAGAGTAAGTTCACTGTCCCCCCACCCCAAAGCCTCTGTCTGGAGTCCCCTTTGTTTTCTCTGCCCTGGGGAACAAACAAGAAACAGTAAGGTTCTGGGAAACCTTTTTTTCTTCATTCTTTTATTTAATAAATATGGAAGCCTGACACATGCTCTAAGTTCAGAGATGGTAAGATATAATCTCTGACCTTACAAAACATCTGAGTAACAAGGGTAGGGTGGTGCATGCCTGTCATTCCAGCATTCTGGGAGGAGGCTGAGGCAGGAAGATCTCAAACTGAAGCTCAAGGAATGTAACCAATGAGCAGTACATAATGAACAATGATGATATAGGGAAGAGGGTGGAGAAGTCACAGATGACCTCCCAGAGGAGATGTAGGAAGAGATACTAGGCCCCTCTTTCCCCTACTTGCTTACTCATGAGTGCTTGAGAAACAGTTATGGTATGATTACATTCAGGCAACTTTCACTAAAAATGTACTTAGAAGATTTCACATGTGTCATGTACGTGTACCAAATACCCATAGTGAATATTGTCCTGGTTTGGGGGTTATTTTGCAAGGGGAAACAATATAATATAGGACACATAGTTTATAAGATTATTTATAATAGTCACTCAAAGACTCATATACAAGAGAGTGCAGGAAATCTGTCCACACACTATAGACCAAGAATCCAGCTGAGGGCCTGGATCCAGTAATAATGTCCTGCATGAGTCCAGCTGAAGACCTAGAGCCCATAACAATGCCTTGCATGAGTTCTACTGGAGGTGTAGAGTCCATGATAGTGTCTCATACAGGCCTGTTTCATGGATCTGTGCTGGGAAGGCCCAAAGGTCAGTGGTGGAATCTAGTAAGTCTGTGCCAGTGGGATGAAGGTCTGTGCTAGCAGGCTGAGGAATCTGAGCGATCACTGGATCCAGGAAGTAACATGCAAAGTAAGAACCAGAGCTCCCCTGAAAGGTACCACAGCCGTCCTCAGCGACGGTGAAGTCCCGAGCTTCTCCAGTGATCAGGAAAGCCGAGTTCTCATCAGGAAAACCAACACAACAAGCTTCTCCAGGAGACTGAGCAGTGCACCATCTTCCCCTCCAGAGCCAGGAAGCGATGCTCCGAGTGAGGACCAGAGCTTCCCCAAAGTGAACTGAAGCCATTCTCAGTGACAAGGTCCCAAGCTCCTCAGGGGATGAAAACAGCCGAGCTCATCAGGAAAGCCAGCATGACGAGCTCCTCCAAGAGAACCAACAGCTCCTTACATCTTCTACCAGCTCCTAACAGCCTTTCCCAGTTTCCCACAGCCTCTTCTTCTCCAGTTCTGCCTCTTATGCTGCTGGCAACAGTCTCGAGGTGGGCCTCCCACACCACCACCACGCTTACTCAGTTCAGCTAGGTGTTGTAAGTTGACCACCCATTGTCAATCCACTACAAATATAAACATTGGGAATAGAAAGAATCAAGGTATATTGTGTACATGACCCACTCGCTAAGACGAATATAAGCTTCGTGTGCTATAAACGTGTGCTAGTAAAATCAAATAAATGCACATCCACAAATTTTTAAACATACTACTAAACAAAACCACTTCTTGGGACATGCAGCATAACAAAAACAATATTATTATTGTTGTATATGTTTTTTGTTATACTGGGGACTGAACCAGGGCCTTTGCATTGAGCTACATCACAGCCTTTTAAAAACTGTTTTTAAAAAATTTTAAGACATGGCTTTGTTGAATCGCTGAATTGTCAGGCTGAGCTTAAACTTGTGATCGTCCTATCTCAGCCCCCACAGAGCTGGGATTCCGGGTGTGTCACAACACCCAGTTTATGTACACATTTTATGGCAGCACTGTTTACACTGACAAGAAAGAATTTGGAAAATAGGAACATTTCCTACTATCTAATTACACATTCATCTCATGAGATTTTTAAAAAGCTATCTAAAAGAGAAAAAAGAATAAAGGCAGCTCTGAAAGATGACATGTAGGGTATCCGAGAGCTGTTGCTGAGTGAGAAAATTTACATAAATGAACGAGTATGTACTATGCTACTACATTTCAAATAAAACAGATAAAAAATCACTTCTCAAAAATGTAGGCTATATACAAATATGTAGGCCAATAGAGAGATCCCTGGAAGAATGCACACAGGTTTGTGCTGGGTATTTTCTTTTCTTTTTTTTTATGCTGAGTATTTTCTGTTTGCCTCCCAAATCTACTCTTTCCTCTCCCCTCCCTTCCCCTCCCTTCCCCTTTGCTTTTCTGCCCTCCCCTCCTCTCCACTGCCCTCCCCTCCCTTCCCTTCCCTTCCTCTTCCCTGTCCTCCCCTCCCCTGCCCTCTCCTGCCTTGCCCCCCACCTTTTCCCCACCCTCCCCTCCCCTGCGCTCTCCTCCAAGCAGCCAGTGACCCCTTTGACTTCCAGTGGGTTAGGCAACAGGAAAGGCCAGTGGAGAAGAGAAAGGGGAAGGAGCATAAGCTCTGGGAATTTCCCTGGCTCCTTTCCTCCCAGTGGTGGTAGCTGCAGGTAGGGATCAACCCATTTTAGTGAAGATCACAGTTCCTGGCAGGGGCCCCTACAGGGTCAATCTCCCCCTTTCTAACCCCTGTCTTTGCCTCTGCAGGACTAGACTCCTATTTGCTGTAACATCACCACCTTTTGTCAGTTTTTCCTCAGCCTGCTCAGACCTTGAGGGCTGTCCCTTTATGAAAGTCTCCTTGAGTGCTTGATAGGAATGTGCCTTCAGTTCCCTGTGAGGACCCTGGCTGATATCATTGCTGAGGTGGAGGAGAGACAATGAGAGAAGAGAGTGAGGGGGAGCTCAGCAAAAAAATCCAATGCACCTATGAGTTAAATACATTTTATGAATATGCGTGGGTGTGTATGCCATGGCGTTAGTTATATCATAGAAAAGGAGATTTAAACACACACATGCAGACACACACACACACACACACACACACATGTTTCCCTGGCTCCATCCTTTCTCCACAGCAGTGATGGTAGAAGCAGCTTCTCTCTGTGCTTGTTCGTTTTTGCCCATGTGCCTTCTGCAAGCCAAGCCCAGAAAAGGACGCTCCCGTGAGCCTTTCTTCCTTGCCTCCCTCACTGAGCAGAGGGAAAGGGTCGAGGCCACTCTGAGTCAGTGTGGTTCAGGGCAGGACCGGGAAGGGACAGCCCTGGGGATGAGGGAGCCTCCTTGGATGCTCCGGACACTTCTTTATTCTCCGTGGGCAGCCCTCCTCTCCCTGCGGGTTTATTCATGCTGCTCAGTCTACTTAGTCCTTCAAAGCATCACTGTTGGCATCTTTCCTCCCCCAGACGTCCCTCCCAGGCTGCCAACTCCATTTGCCCCACTGCTTCCCCTTTCCATGGATCCCTTGTCAGTGTTTTCAAGCCACTGCTTGCTGCTGCAGGTGCTGAGATGGATGCTCTTCGAGGGCAGGTACTGGATCCAACTCCATCCCTAACTCTAGCTCTAGGCCCTGTGTGTTGGATGGATGGGTGGATAGATGGGTGGATGGATGAACTGATTGTAGAGATTTCTCAATGAAATGGATCTCTCACCTGAACCAGTTAACCTCATCATCTTATGTGTGAAGACTTCTGAACACAGAAAGGAGTTACCTTTCTGGAGGCTCCAGCTGGACCTGGAGTTCTTAGTCTGAAACCTGCTTTGAGGGTGTGTGTGAGTCTCCATCTGCAAACTCATTCTCTTCCTGCTCAATGCCTCAGCCTCTGCATATACTGGCTGCAGAGATGCGTGCCTTTCTTGCTGTGCTGAGCCCTATGTTGGTGTCACGTGCCTCGGCTTTGTACTTTGGTGCCTGACAATCTGCACTAGAATGGCCACTTGTCATACAGCCTATGGGAGAGTCAGTGAGGCTGTATCTCCCTGGACTCAGATATGTTATACTTTCCAGAAACCTAGAGTGCAGCTGACAGTCCTGTTTTATTTCAGGAGGGAGAGCGGCTATGCACTCTGCACGAATAACCAGAGCAGAAATGCTTATTCATCTTTTTTCTGGCTTCCAGAAAATTTACATTCCTTCTAACCCAAGGCCTGTTGCAAACCTCTCCCTACAGATATGATGATCCTGGAGATTTATGGCCGCAAACTGACTCTCATCCAAAAGGATTATGAGATGCTCTGGGCCCCTAAAGTAAGTTTGTGGTGCAGACACACGTACGCAGGTACACATTTGCTCTCTCTCTTTCTCTCTCATTTGTGTCCCAAGCTGTAGATTTCCCAGGGCCGATGATGCCAGGGTGACATTCGGATTCATTTCAATTAGAAGAAAGATTTATCTGCTGCATTCTGTCCCCATGCCTGAGTTATTCTGGGTGCTCCTATAGCAAGGTACAGCTTAGTGCTGCAAACGTGGAAAGCCCATTACGGGTCCTCTCACTCCTCACTGCCTGCTGGTCCCTGACCCCTATTCACTCCTTCCCGTATGCCAGAGTGATGACTCTAAACCACAGATCTTACTGTTTCTCTTTTTAACACATTTTCACAGGCCAACTTCCACCATTGCTGTGATGAAATCTGAGATCTAGAATATGTCATTCAGATTCCTACCAACGGCACCAGGCTCAGCTTTCTTACTCCATGTGCCAAAGTGAGCTGAGACTGAGATTTGAAGCTCTTCAACTCTTTCCTGAATGCCCCTTTGTCTTCTACATCGCTGCCTTTTGCATATCCTGTTCCTTGTACCTAGAATGCCATTCCTAGCTTTTTACATCTAGAGAGCTTTAAGAAATTGGGTAAACTCTGTCAAATAATATATATTTTAAAATGGTTTTCTCAGTGTTTTCCATTTGTTGATTGTCTCTTACATTTATTTGCCAATAATTAAAAATCATATGATTTTACATGGAAGCTAAAACTAGGCATATTGGCACATGCCTGTAATCCCAGCACCTGGGAGGCTGAGGCAGGAGGATACTGCAAGTTGAAGGGCAGCCTGGGCTACATAATGAGTTCAGGACCAGCCTGAACTACCTAGTGAGACCCTGTCTCAAAAACCAAAAACCAAAACCAAACAAAACCTACATTCTCAGTCCTTCTTGAGAAATTAGCATATTGGGCAACTGTGCCCATACTTTTGCAAAGTAACAATCAGTGGGAGCTGAGAAGCAAATGTGTACTTTGGAACTGAATACAGGCACATCGGTTTAGCTCCGTCACTGCCCAACCTGCACAAAGACTTTACAGTTTGTGATCCCTGCCTTGCGCAGGCTTCACATCTAGTCCCACTGCCACCTCTTCTAAGAAGCCGTTTCAGACCCCACCAATTAGAATATTCTCTCCTTCCTTTGTGCTCTTATACCACAGACTGCATCTTGGTACTTTTTATGCTGTGCTGCAATCGTCCTTCCTGGAGCACACAGAATAGTGGTGGATTGTATCTGAGTTCATTGATAAGAATATGAAAGTGAAGTCATTCTTGCCCTCAGGGAAACCTCTAAGCTAGGGGAGAAACTAGCACGCAAACAGATAACCAAAAATGTAACACAGCTGATTCATTAATATAGTATGCTCACAGCATTGTGGAGGAATAGATAGGAATGCTTTAGTTCTTCGATGTAATTCTTGAATGAGCTCTGAGGTTGAGAAAGTCCCCTGTGTTAGTGTCCTATTACTGCAGTAACAAGTTATCACAAACCTAGTAGCTTAAAACAAACAATTATCTTATAACTCTCTAGCTCAGAATTTGAAGTTGGTTGGATCCTATGAAGCATAGATTAAGGTGTAGGCAGGCTGCATCCTTTCTGAAAGTCCTAGGAGAGAATGGTGGTCTTGTCTTTTTCTGCTTCGAGAGGATATTCTATAGTTCCTGCTCCGATTTCTCCATCTTTATAGCTAGCAACATTGGACCAGATCCTTTTCATGTCACCCTCTCTCTGTCTCCCTTGACCTACTCTTTTATTTTTAAGTACCTTTATGGTTACACAGACCCTCTCAGATCATCCAGAATAATTTCCCTGTCTCAAGATTAGCTGACTAACAATCTCAATTCCATCTGTAACCTAATGCCTCTATGCTATGCAACGTAACTTAATTACAAGTTCTGAGAATTTGAACGTGGGCATCTTGGGGGCAGGGCGTCATTTCACCTCATTATACAGCCTCCGTATAGGGTAGGATAAGCTATGATCTACTCCAGTAACAACAACAACGACAATCCCAATCTCCTTAGCTTAACAAAGGATATACAGAAGAGCACTGTGGGCCTAGAGGATGCTTCAGAGCAGCTCTCTTCTTTGCAGTGTCTCAGGGACCAAGGTTGCTTCTACCTTGTGATTCTGGTACCATTTCAACAGGTGGTTCTGAGTCATTGCAGCCAGGAGATACTGTACTCCATGCTTTCATTCTATGTCAGTAGGAGTAGAACCAAGCATCTTCTCCTTACCACCCACTGACCAGAGCTAATCACATAGGTTCAGGTTAATTGCAAGGGGTGCTGGGAAATGCAGTCTTGTTACATGCCCAGAAATAGAAAAATGAAATAGGTTTAATAATCAGATAGCACCATTTTTGCCACAGCTTCTCAGAGGAGGCTATAATTAAGTGAAACTTAAAGGGTAGTTGGGAAGAGGTAGGGAAGATGAGGGAAGATGCGGTGTTACAAAATACCACAATTTGTTCAGAAGCCTACATGCAGTTAGAGAAGCTGGAGTGGAAATGGTAAGCAGGGACTGTGGACAGAGGAAACAGACAGTGTGAAAAGAAGTGATATGCCTGATACGTTAGAAGAATAGAATTACATTCTGAAGTGGGTGAGAGTCATTGATTACGTGGTCAGTTCTATAGAACAAGATCAATGAGAGTTGGTGTGTGTGTGTGTGTGTGTGTGTGTGTGTGTGTGGTGTGTTTCTCCCCTACAATTTTCTGGTACTCAGAAAAATATCTTGTCATACAGTATGCTCAAAAAATATCAAGAGGTTTGTATTACTCTATGTATCACATGAATAATGAAATTGAGGTAGAAAGAGGATAGAGGCTATAGTCTCATTTGGAAACTTGTGCTGATTTAAGCAAAAGATGGTGAAGACTAGAACCACGGGAAAGACAGATAGAAGGCTGGCTAGTTCCTTGCTATAACCAGCGTTCTCAGTCGGCCAAAGGCAAACCTACTTTCAATTTCTTTGCAGTGCCTCTTGTTAATCCAACCCCACACTCCTTTTTATGTGGAGAGTGAATATAATCATCAGCACTTTTAAACACAGAGGGTGGTGCCCACCTTCACTTACCAACTAGAAAACAGACTTATCTGCTGGGCACCGTGACAAAATTACACTGTGATTCCTGGTTCTATAAAGCTGAAGAGGGAACACAATTCCTCTCTGAGAACTCTTTGGTTTGGCAGTAGGGATTGTTTGAGCTGTGATAAAGGCTACTATTTATTCAGCCAGCTTCCCAAATCTGACTTGCTACTTGGAATCTGCTCAGTGGTAATCAAGGTTAGTTATCTGACTGTTCTGTTTGTTATTACAGCCAAGAACCCAGGCTGGTATCAAATACCAATATGTCATCCCTCTAGGACTGGCTTGTTGAATCATGTAGCTGGGGATTTTCAGCTTAATTCATTCAGTTTGTAGAAAGATAATGCACAAAATAATAAAATCCAGGGGTTGGTTGAGGGTTCAGTGATTAGGAAATGGTTCCAAAACACGTCAGATCATCCAGACAGGATTAGTGACTTACCTTGGTCAACTGGCCTGTTAGCTGGAGAGTCATAGCTACAATTGTCATGGCTGGCATTACCACTTATTGAGTAATGACAAGTGTCAGGCAATGAGCACCTTGTATATATTACTTTAGTTCTCACAGTCCTGAGCATTGGTGACTGTCATTCTCAATGTCTGATATAGACAACAAGGAAAATGAAATAGTTATTCCACATTTACATGTAGGAAACATGAAGAGAAATTCTTGTGTGTGTTCTATATTGCTTAGAATGCCCTTCATTGTAAATGATAGAGGATCTACCTTCAAATAGCTTAGTTTACTAAGAGAATGTGGTGCTGATATAATTGTGTATAGCTTCAGGAAGGCTGGCTTCAAGTTTTGAATCAATGGTTGCAAGATTATACTAGACTCTGGCTTCTCTCTTTTCTTTCTCTACCTTTTTACCTAGCATTAGTTCCCCTCAAAGACTTTTCCTTATTGCTGCCATCAACTTGTGGAGCTTTAGACTCTGGAGTTTCAGTTCTGCTTTGCCTATGGCTCATTGGTCCCAGGTGACTTGATTTATTTTTGTGCCTACAGTTGAACCAATCACTGAACCAGGGGATTGGGTTATGCAGATTCATTCAAGTAAATCCATGTACACTCCTGGGAATGGAGGTGGTATTCAGAACTGATTCCATCTATACCCATGCAACTTACTGTACATTTACTAGACATTACTATTTGAACATTTTCATTAACGTAACTTTAGCCTTCTATCTTCATCAGTGTGGTGTTACTTTTTCAGGAAATTCTTGCCCAGAAAGTTAAAAAATTGCTGAGTACTTCATGTTCGTTTCAGGAATTTCCTCCCTGAAGCCCATTTAGATAAACATCAAACTTCGAATTTTCAGTAAATAAAATCAAAGGACTGCTTACCCTCTAGGACCCTTTGAAACCTTTCCTTGAAACCCCGGATTGTATACTGATCTTACCAATGTTATCATGACCCTTATCCGATCCTGATGAAACCTCTTTCCATTGAAAGCTCATCTTAGACCAGACTCTCAAATCTTTTTTCTCTTTTTTTATTAGTATATTTTTACAATAAATATAAATACATGCACTGTGGAGAATTGGTACATATACTATCTTATCTTGACCCTTTTTACTTCCTCTTCCCATCCCTACCCGCCTGTCTTCTCCTATCCCCAGATTCCCTTTCTTTTTTTTGTTGTTGTTTTTTTTTTTTTTTTTTTTTGGTTTTTCTCCGGTACCGGGAACCGAACTCACGACCTTGCGCTTGCCAGGCAGGCGCTTTTGCCGCTGAGCTAAATCCCCAGCCCCTAAATTGTTTTTTTTTTTTTTTTTTTTTTTTTTTTTTTTTTCCCAGATTCCCTTTCTATCTCCACAAAATCTGTCACCTGATTTTTTATCACCTATCTTTTATTTTGCTTTTAAAATTATTTATACTTTGATTTTTTTATATAAAAGAAAATGTAACATTTAACTCTGTGTGCCTCATTTATTTCATTGAGCATTACGGTTTCAAGGTTCATCCATTTCTTACAAATAACTCAAATTTATCCTTTCCTTTGGCTGCATTTTCTTTATCCATTTATTTGATGAGAAGCATATAGGGTGCTTCCAAGATTTACCTATTATGAGTTATACTGATATAAACATGAATGTGCATGTATCACTGTAATATGATATCTTTAACTCTTTCAGGAAGAAACTCAGAAGAAGTATAACTGGGTCAAATGGACTCTTTATTTTTAGTTTTCTGAGAAATCTGCATACTGATTTTCATAGTTTACATCCCCACCAAGAATGTAGAAGGGTCCCTTTTTCCTCCATAACTTGCTAGAATTTGTCATGTTTTGAGTTGTTGATAGCCAATCTTTCCAGAGCAAGATGAAGTTTTAGTATTACTTTGATTTACATTTTTCTGACAGCTAAAGATGCCAAACATTTCTTCATGTATCCCATTGGCCATTTGTACTTCTTTTTTTGTAAAAGTTTCTATTCATTTTGATTGCCATTTTTTGATTAGGTCTTTTACTGTGGGGTCTAAGTTTTGGAGTTCTTCATATATTCTAGATATTAGTCCTCTCTTTGAGGAATAGCTGGCAAAATTTTTTCGCATTCTGTAGGTTCTGTCTTTACTTGGGTTCTTGTTTCCTTCACTGTGCGGAAGCTTTTTAATTTGATATAGGTCCATTTATTGGTCATTGGTGTTATTCCTTGTGCAACTGGACTTCTATTCAGAAAGTCCTTGCCTATGACTATGTCTTCAAGAGTTTTACCTATTTTATCTTCAGTAGACTCTGCTTCTGTTTTAATGTTTAGTTCTTTGATCCAATTTAATTTGATTTTAGTACAGGGTGAGAGAGATACGTGTCTAGATTCTTTCTTTTGCACATGGATAACCAGCTTTCCCAGTACCATTTGCTAAAGAGACTATATTTTCTCCAGCACATGTTTTTGGTCTACTTGTCCAAAATCAGATGGTTAAAGGTGCCTGGGACTGTTTCTGCATCCTCTATTTTGTTTTACTGATCCATAGGTCTGTTTTGGGGCTAGTACCTCACTGTTGTCACTGTTGCTTAATAGGATGACTTGAAATATGGGATTGTGGCGCTTCTTGCTTTGCTCTTATTGCTCAGGACTGCTTTAGCTACTCTGGGTCTCTTCTGGTTTCATACAAATGTGAGGCTTATTCTTTTCTTCTGGTTCTTTGAAGAATACTGCTGGTATTTTGATTGATGTTGCATTAAATCTATATAAAATTTTTGGTGATATGGTCATTTTGACAATATTAGTTCTTCCTATTTAGGAACAGGAATTTTCTTTCCATTTTCTGATGTCCTCTTCAATCTATCTTCTCAGAGTACTCTAGCTTTCATTACAGAGATCCTTTGCTTTCTTGATTAGATTAATTTCTAGGTATTTTTGGAAGCTATTGTGAATAGGATTGTTTTCCTGATTTCTTTCTTGGTGGGTTTATTGTTGGTGTACAAGAATGTTATTGGTTTTTATGTATTGATTTTGTATCCTGCTACTTTACTGAATTTGTTTATTAGTTCTAAGTGTCTGTTGGTGGAGGTTTTCTTTCGGTCACTTATGTAAAGGAAAATGGATAGTTTGACTCCTTCCTTTCCTGTACATGATTCTGTATTTCTTTCTCTTGCCTGATTGCCCTGGATCAGTTTTTCAGTACTACAAGGACTAGGAGTTGTGAGAGTCCCCAAATCTCATAAACACCCTAATATTGTCCTGTGACTTTATTCCAACTTGATCATTAGAGAATTCTCTTTTCCTTGAAAGAATACACTCAGCTTTGCTTCATCAACCAATTATTTTGATGATTTTTAAAAACAATTAATAGTTGAGGCTTAATCTCATAGAAAGCACCATACAAAAGCAAGTCCAGGGAGAGTATGGAAAGGGGAGGGGTATGGATGACTGGGACAAACCCCAGTCTACATCAGCTGTATGAGTGGGGCCCAAGCTTTTCCATCTACTTGGGGTAAATTCCTAAGCCAAGAGGCCTTAGAGGTGAGGCCTTGGCATTGCCTTTGTTCGCATTTGTTTTAGGCAAGGGAAAGCTTTAGAAGCCAGCTGAACACGGAAGCAGAGAAGGGCCACAAGAACTCAGCCGGGAAGATAGAAATGCACAGTTGACCCCTGAAATATCTCCCCCGAAAGTGTTATGAGCACTAGGGAGAGGTTAATTGCACTGTAGATTATTCAGTGCAAGTCCAAGAAGAGCACAGGTCTTGGAAGTAGAGATGGATGCCAGCTCCAGTTCCAACCTCCCTCACTTAACAGTTACGTGGCCTCAGGAAGTCACCCACATTTTTTCTTTGAGCCTCAGTTTCTTTACAGGTAGCAGGCAGATGGCATCCCACATGACTTTGGAGGTTTAAAGCAAACAATAAATATGAAAAAATTTGAATGCAGAAATTCCTTACACATGTGAGAAATTATTAATTTTGTTATCTACAGTGCTGGCTTTTGTCATCAATCTGCCTAAATTCTGGGAAGATTTATAGTATAGGCTGCTGGCACACAGAAGAGCTAATTTCCTGAAATCAGGTCTATAGTCTTGACCACAATGGCATGGTTTTCTTGAAACCTCTCCATTTTTCCATTTGTAGGGGGCCTGATTCTCCTGCTTTAATTCCCACATTGGTGAGTGAAAAGATCCTGGTACTTGGAGTCACAGAGTCAGAGTCTAAGGTTTCAGGACTGACATTTTCTGCATGTCTGGATTTGGTCAAGATGCTTAGACTGTCATTGTCTTCATTTAATTATCTTTGAATCATAGGTAATTCACTCAGCTGTTGTCAGGATTGCAAATATATATATGGATTTGTTTATTAGTCCTAGGAGTTTTTTTTGGTGAAGTTTTTGGGTCTTCCAAACAAAAGATCATGTCATCTGCAACAAAGGATAGTTTGAGTCCTTCCTTTCTAATTCATATTCTTTTTATTTCTTTCTCTTGCCTGATTTCCTTGGATAAATTTTTGAGAACTATATTGAACAAGGAGTTGTGAGAGTCCCTAACTCTTATAAATACCCTAATTTTTGTCCTCTGAGTTTACTAAAAACTTGATCATCATAGAATTCTCATTTCCTTGAAAGAATACACTCATCTCTGTCTCTGTCTCTGTCTCTCTGTCTCTGTCTGTCTGTCTGTCTGTCTCTCTCTGTCTCTGCCCTTCTCTCTCCCCCCATGTAGTTCATCTGAATCTAGTATTTTACATTGCATTCTGCGTGAAGTCTTTGATGACAAAATTACACTTTGCATTATTAAGTGACTTTAGCTTACAAGGGACCCTGAAGGAAGGGAACACACGAAGGACTGCATATTACTGTGCAGCTAATTGATTGAAGCAATAAGCGCTTTTGTAATTCTAGGGATGAAACATCTGGTGACTGTTGCATGGATAATTACTGTTGACTGTCCCTTATAATTGTAGATATTCTCAGATGTGACATTTCCTGGTATTCTGAAATTCTCACAGTGGTTGGAACAATTTTTGTAGGTTTGTATTAATGTAGCACAGTGTCTCAGGGTGCGACGTGTTTCTTTCTCCTACACAAGAACTCTGGTAAACGCCTCCTCCTCTCAAGATTGCAGATCTTATTTTCTCTCAGCAGACTGCCCTAGAGTGCCCTTGATGTTCTTGGTGTTAAAAGCAGTATAGTTCTGCTTGCACAATTAGCAGACAGTGTGGTTTTGTCTATGAGGCTATTGTTTTGTTTTGTATGAGTTATTTAAATGAACATGCTAGATTAGGTTTTGTGTTGGAACAAAGTGAAAATTGCATTCATCATGATAATTTAAGAGTTGTACAGAAGAATTTCATTGTCCTAGGGACAGTGTCATTCCCTCTCTCTGGGATCAAAGAGGATCAGGAACATGGAGCACTGGGATTTCTGTCATCCGGCATCGGTTCAGCATGGATTACACACGGTGAATGACATTCTGGTGTCACTGTGGTCAAGAGCCAGGATGCCGCGGCCCAAGGGGGAAGGTAAATATGAAGGGATGAAAACAGTGCGGTACTGAAAGAGCCGGATGAAGAATGAAGCGATGATAACGAGAGGCACGAAGCTAGGGAGTGATGTCTAGAGAAAATTTTGCTTTTATTTGTTGTATTCTTCCAAATCTTGGAATTGATTCACTTGAAAAAACTTTGAGTATAGGTCTCAGGATTTCAGAAGCCAAAGCAGTAGCTGAATACAATTCTACGTGGAAATTGTACATGAAGTCATATCTATATCATTGGCTACAAGAGAGTTAAGAATTTACTATCTAGTTATTTATTTATCTATTTTTGAAACTAGGCTGAGAGACTGTTAGTTAAATAAATTACTAAAGCACCAAACTTGTTTGCTAAGGTCAATTAATGAATAAAGAGCATCTCAGAGGATGTCTTTAATACTAAGCTGGCACTTCATTTTATTAACTGCTAAAGTTTAAGTTGGTCAGTTTTTTTGTTTCTTTTCTTTTTCAGAAAATCATGCAAAACTATGTTTTATATTTTAGATATACTTGAATCCCTATGTCATAAAATGTATGATACTCTCTGAAACCACTTAGGAACTCTATTAATCATAGTAGCTAACCACTTCTTGACCATTTTCTATGTGCCAATTCGATGCTATACATTTTATATCCAGTATCTCTGATCTTCACAATTCTCTCACTCCAGAATCAATATCTCTCAACTTCTCTTTCAGACTTATCTTTTTCTTTCTTCTTCTTCTTCTTCTTTTTTTTTTTTTGAGGCAGGGTCTCACAAAAGTAGTTCAGGTGGGCTGCAAACTCATGGCAATCCTCCTGCCTCAGCCTCCAGAGTGATGGGTTATAGTTGTGCATCACCGCACCTGGCAAGGTGCAAGACTTCCCCAGAACCTTAGTCTAGCTCAGTAATTCTCTCTTCAGCTCTTTAAAATTTTACCCACATATTGAATGTCTTATTTCAGTGACTATATTTTTAGTTTGTACACATTCCTTTTGGCTCTTTTATAACTGCCTGGGAAGTTTAGTAGTCTATTCTCATTTCATTATTCTTTCAATAGTCTCCTTTTTTTTTCCCTTTAAAGGAAAAAGAAGAGTTCTTTAAAGTCTTTTTTCTTTTTCTTATTAGCTTAATTGTGTGAATGTAATAGAAAAGTTATAATAATTAAATTATTTTCATTTTTGTAGATCCTTCCCAGACTTTCCTAAAGCAGGTGATAGAGAATACTTATATATTGCTTATTATCTATGAAGAATTATTTTGTTTTGTTTATCTTTTTTGAAACAGGTTCTCACTATGCAGTTTAGGCTGGCCGTGAGCTCACTTTGTAGCCCAGTCTGGTCTCAAACTTGCAACGATCCTCCTGCCTCAGCCTCCCGAGTGCTGGGATTACAGGCATGCTCCACCATGTCTGGTGAAGAATTGTTACAATTGTGTTATATTTATAATTCAGCTCATCTTTATGCTAACTCTGTAATTTGGCAACTGTGCACACAATTTCCATTTTTCAGCGGTTTCTCAAGAAATCTGAACATTTGTATTTAACTTTTCAAGTTATAAAGTTAATCAATATCTTTCTTGTCCTTCCAAACAACACAACCTTAAATCTCTGTAAGTACACTTCCTGTCACTTTGATTTCTATATCTTTATTGCTACTTATTTTAATTCTCTTCTGCTTCCATTTTAGCCCTGTAAGATATTATTCGGTCTTTCACAATCTTTGTTTGAATTTTTATTCCTTCTTTAATCTCAGAGCTGGGAATCATTCTTTTGTTGAACAACAATAAAAGTTGCAGTTAGCACGTACAGCCTTTATTACACACCAGGCACCAGTCAGAGGGCTTTAAGCCATTTAATTCTTATGACAGATCTATGAGCTGCACCTACTTATTATTTCTATTTTTCAGTGAGGAAATTTTGGCACAGAGAGATTCAAATCATCTGTTTAGGTCACACGCTGAAGAGCATCCTTAGAATTCCTTAATGAGAATTTGCTACTCATAAGCTATCTGCATTTTTGTTTGTCTGGAAAAGTCTTTACATTGCCCCTGCTTTAGGGTAGTATTTTTACTTGGTGTAGGTTGAAAGTTATTTATTCTCAGTGCATGCAGGACTGACTTCTCTCTCTGGTCTTGAAATGCTGTTCTCAGATAGTCAGTGATCAGCCGGGGTGTTGCTGCTTTGCGGGCAGCTTGTCTTTTCTCTCCGCCTGCTTTTCGGTTCTCCTCTGCTTATAGGACTTATATTACCGAGGACTTATATACCAAGTCCTGTTGTTTCACTGTAGCATGTTCAGATGTGGATTTCTTTTTATTTTCAGTTGTTTGGCTTCCTTGAACTTACAGACTTTAAGCAACTTTGTTTTGCATCACTTTAGCAGTAAAATGCCCCCTGTTATCGCTTCTAATTTTGTATCTGCCATTTTCTCTCTCACTTTAAGGAATTTCAATTAGATGTATATTAGATTTTCTCACTCTTTTATATAGTTTACACTCATTTTGTGTATGTCTCTTGCTATAATTCTTCTGGGTTTTAGGTTGAATAATTTTTTTCAGCTCTACCTTCCAGTTCACTAATTCTATTTGAACAGCTTATAAACACTTAATATCCACTGAGTTTTGAATTTAATTATTTTTAGCAGTGTCATATTATATTTACTACATATAAAATATGCTATGTAATTTATAACAGTGTAACATAGAGTACATACAATATAAAATGTTACTATAAAATATGATTTAGCTATTTATACATTATATAATATACATCATTAAAATTATATATCATTTGTAATCCAATATGAAATATATGCATCAATATGCCAAGTTATTATATTTTTCATGTCTAGAAATTCTTACAGTTCATTAAAAATGCCCTTATTTTATTTATTTAATTAAATGTTTTGAGACAGGTCTTCACAATGTGTTTGGCTAGGCCAGCCTTTCTTTGAGGAGGGTGTTTGAGGCAGGGTCTTGCTATGTAGTTCAGACTGGCCTTGAATTCACTGTGTTGTCCAGGTTAACCTTGAACTCACAGCAATTCTCCTGCCTCAGCCTTCTGAATGCTGGGATTACAGGTGTGTGCTACCACAGCTGGCTTGACTAGGCTGGCCTTGAACTCCTGAGTTCCAACAGTCCTCCCCTCTAAGCCTCCTGAGTACTAGGATTTCAAGAGTGTGGCAATACACCTAGCTTGTCTTATTTTTAAGTGTACTCATCTTCCAGTCTCTTTTAATTTCTAAAATTAAATGAATATATTTACGTTATATTTTCTGTTTACTATTTCTGACACTTGGGTATGTTTCTGCTAACTGCTCTTGCTGCAGCTTTCATTCCTAATAACTTGTTTATTTGCACAGTTGGTGAGTTTTCACTTAATTGAATCATTTCCCTTTAGGACTTTGTGGAAATCCTTTAAGACTAGATTCATGTGAATTCTTGCAGAAAGGATTTGTGTTCACTTTCGCCACATGTCTGGTGGCACTGCTGGTTTTTACAGTGAATTATAAGATAGGTTCTTTAGAATAAATCCCTGCTTGTGGTGGCTGAGGCCCCTGGGTGAGCCTGCACTTAGGCAGTCAGCCCATGGGAGGGTGGTTGGTGGTTATGGATTTCTTCTTCCCCAGGGCTTGGGGTGGCACTGGGGCCCTTCACACATTACGCAAGCACTCTGCCTCTGAGCTGTATCCCCAGGCTGATGGTTATGAGTTATTTAAAAGAAAATTAATTTTTATTAGTACATGCTTGATTATATTCATTATGGGAAACTGGTACCTGTACATAACACATCTCAATTCTTTTTTTTCCCTCCTCCTGCATCCCCCTTTTGTGCCTGCATCAGATTCTTTTTTCTATCTTATAAGTCCTTATAAAGCTAGTTATCATGCATATGGACTAACAGCCAGACTAGCAGGCCAAAAACACACGAAACATGTAAGATAACTATACTAAGTTAAGCTATGCTTTTCGATACATTGTCCATGACGGATCTTACACAATCTTAAATATTACATGATTTCTCTTGCATGAGAAACTCAGTATATAAATAAGTATATAACTCAATATATCAATAAAGTGCAAAGTGAAAGACAGATGAGAGAGAGAGGGAGAGAGAAATTCTTAGGGAAAAATTCCCCTGCTTTCTGCACTCTATGCAGTGTTTGAGATGTGCAGTTTTCCTCACAGTCCTCTCTCAGGTAGTGGAGGTCAGGTGCCCACTTTTGCAGCGAGGGTGCTGAGTGTGAAAGCCAGCTTTGTGGGTCCCTGTTAGGTTATAAAGAACCCTAGGCTTCTTCTGTCACTCACACCGCAAGGCAGCCAAAGGAGGCCACATATTCATCAGACTTGGCACATGCCACTGAAGTAAAAGGTGCCTTCTGGGCCCTGGAAGTCTGGGTTCCTACCCTTATCCATCTTTTGAACAAATATTCTTTTATTTCTTACCAGCTCATGTTGGAAGTCCTAGCCAGAGCAATTAAGCAAGAAAAAGAAATAAGAAGCGTCCAAACTGGAAAGGAAGAAGTAAAATTATCACACTTCTAAATGACAGAAGAACATAGACGAAAGAGCAAAAGGCCTGCAGGACCAAAATAATAAAAAAATGAAGACACTATTGACACATGAAATAATGTGATGACTATCCAGAGAATCAGACAGTGCAGAAACCAATCTGAAAAGATTACATCCTGTTTTGGTTTTACTTACACACTTTTCTTGAAATGAAAAATTAGAGAAATGGAGACAAGACTGTTCTTTGGCAGAGGGTGAGGAAGGGATGTGGTGAAGAAGGAATAGGTTAGCTACAAAAAATGGAAGGAAGCTTTCTTTCTTTGGTGGAAATGGTCTGTATCTTGACTGTCTCAATGTCAGTATCCTAAATGTGATACTGTACTATAGATACTACCACCGGGTAAAACTGATATATGACTCACAACTAATATAGTAACGGATGTGAATTTAGAGCTACCTAAGAAGGGAAAGTTTAATTTAAAAATCAGATCAGTTTAAATACCTAAGTTCATACAATAAAAGGGCAGGACCGCTGCTCTTGACAATAGGAGCACAGATAGCAGATACCATTCATTCAGCCTGTTCCTTAATTACATCTCACAGGTCCCAGAGTAATTACAGTGGGACCCATACTGTATTCTCCAGGCTGGAAACCACCACCTTCCCTTCGTACTTACTCAGGGGCTGTACACCTTTGGCAGTGGACAACTTCCTGTTGATAGCAGACAAACTGTTGAGAAACGAAGAAATTAGCTAAATTTGAAGGCAGGATTTGTAGCGCAGCGGCCTACATCCTTCTGTGTTTAGCATGACCATTAATAAGTTGTTTGGGAAAAATACATAGAGTGTCCTAACAATAAGTGCAATTCGTGTTCAAAAATTATTGCTCCAAAAGAGTGGTTAATTTTCCTATTTAGTGCAAAAAACTTAAGAAGAACATGATGACAATTTGTTGGCGGATGGTCACTGTCTATCTTCACTTACCTCCCAGAAGGGAACCTTGGCAGCTACACTTAGCTCAGAGTTCTCCAGAACAAGGAACTTCTGCTTGTGCTGACTGCTTACCAGTGCAGAGATTTTCACAGACTTTTTCTACTGAAGCACCCCATACAGAGATGTCCATTTTCCAGAAGAAAAATCAAAGCCTCCAAGGAAGCAAAGCAACTTCCTAGAGGTTGCAGGTGGGGTTACTGAGTGCAGAAATTCTGTCTCTTCTTTGCTCTCTTGTATTAGGTGTTGATCTGAGTTCTTCCAGACATGGATTTCAAAGGGGAGAATAACAACAGGTCTGTGAGCAATGTCAGCATGAAGAGGGTGGACGAAGGGACCTGTATCATAGGAAGAGCGCTGGATTTTGAAATCTACACTCTGGATTCCTGTACTGCTCTCAGCCATGAGACTTTTTGCAACAAGTTTTTTACTACTTCTGTGAGCTTTTGTGTGTTTTTTTTTTTTTGTGGTTGTTGTTTTTTGTGACAATTCATGTAACAATGAAATCAGATGATGGATGAAAGGTACCTGGCACAGAGCTTGACCCATAGTTCAATAGATATGGATGTTGTTAGGGGTTCTCTGAGTTTAGGACAGGGCAGAACACCACAGCTATGATGAGTCATCATTTTTAGTTTATGGCAGGCACCCAAGGCCACCTGCTTCTTAGGGGTCCATTTCAGACACACAGTACAGGAGCATCCTTACATCCCCTTTGGAGGCTGCCGGCTAGGGGACTAATTCGTCACTCACCCTTAAGGCCTATGACCCACATCCTCTAGAGGGAAGTGGCTCACTTAAATGCTCTCTTCTTCAGAAGCTCTCTAGATTAGAAGCCATCAACTGCTTTCTTCTCCCTCCCAAGACAAGCTCATGTGGCTTTCATTGGGATCCTGTGTCTGTCTCTGAACTACAATATCAATTCACTGAAAGCAGCCACCTACTTCCTAACTGGGTTCTCAGAACCTTCTAGAAAAGACAAGATGCAAAATCCATCTTTAAAAATAAGTTCATTTAACAAGTGCATTCAAGGCTTTCTGGGGTCTAGGCTGAAATTATTCTTAAAATGGTCAATGTCAAATATGCAATGTCTAGGTGGTATTTAATGTCACAAAGTGGTACTTAGGTTCACAAGGATGTGTGACTGACCCAGTACAGGAAATTTGGGTTGGGCAAATAGGAACCTTCCCAGCAGAGCTGATGCTATCTTCTGACACCTGCTAATTTTCATATTTGGCATTCAGTCTGTACAAAGAACCTTTCACATGAGAGGCTACCAACACTGGACTCCTGGGCCCACCTTCTGACTTTTCTATTTAACTCCCTGGAAACAGTACCACGGTATGGGGTCTAGGTCTCAGCTGTGGCTCCTAAAATCCAGCATCAGAGACTGACAGCAATGGCAAGGGACATCTCCACTCACTTACTTTCGTTCTTCTGATGTTACAGCAGCAGACAGAGGTAATTTTAGCTGGGGTTGCTGGTGGAGTGGTGAGGAACAGGTATCTTCTACCTTTTCCTCTTTCAACATTTCATTTTGGGGGACACACTGTTATTTTCAGTCCTGTCTGTACCACTCACCAGCTGTTAGCGAGGAGGCGAGCAATTTGGATGCCTGAGGGAGAACATTCCAGGCATAGGCAACAGCAGGCACAAATCCCTCGGCCTGGAGTGGGCTTGGAGTATATGAGGAATTGCAAGGAGGCTTGTAACTGCATATAAATGTATAATTATATATTAAAAATATACTTAGAAATTAAAAAACTAGACCAATTAGGATACCCAAGTTCCTGCCATACAAGGACCAGAGTCAAGGAACAAAGGGAACAGCAAGCAATAGGACAGGAAGTCAAGGAGGAGTTGAATTTGCAGTCTACTCTAAAACCCTTGTGTATATTCTGACTGATGCAGGAAGTCATGAGAGTACTTGGAGAAGAGGAAGTGCGATGCATTATGGGTTGAGTTTGAAGAAGACTGTAGCTGATGAGTTGAAAGGGACTGTAGACTGACAAGTGAAGAAAGGAAGAGACCTCTTGGCCAGTTAGGATTGGAATTAATCTGTCAAATGTCCAAAAGAATGTCTAGAAGGGTGTCCGGCCGATCATACTGAGCATCAGTAAACATTAGCATCACCATTCTAATGTTAACAAAGGCTGCTCAGTACGCACTGTCTAGATGAGGGACACAGTCAATCACAATTTCACCCTGGCCATGGAACCTTGCATGGGTTTTAGGGGAACAGTCTCCTTTGCACGCAGGGTAAAGTAGTAAAACCAACTGACCTCTGTAGTGAGATGCATGTACTCAACAACTTTCTATGATCTTGGGAAAGTTCTTTCATGTTCTCCTGAGCTATAGTCTCCTCACTGCAAACTGAATAATCACAGACTTTCATAAAGGGGTACATGGGAAAATTTATTATTATAACACATACAAAGCATCTGGCACCTAGGTGCCCTCCACAATGTTACATCTAGTCGTCATTCCACATGCTCATTCACAAGGAATTTATTTATAGACTATGTTTCTGTAAATGATGCCAACATCTTTTAAACATTTCTGATTCAGAGTACTTCTGAAATAAGAAGTCTTTCATGTTTACTAAACCTTCAAGGCTCTTTAATTTTAAGAAGACAAATGTTGAAGCCATGTACTAATCACTCTTGGCCAAATGCCTATGGGAAATTTGTTTGTTCACATTGCAAGGCTGACAGAGCCACTGAGTGCCAGGCGTATGTTAGGTGTTCAATAAATATTTGTTGAACGAATGTGTGTGAGGCTGTAATCAAGGACCCACTATTCATGTAACTGACGACATCTTGCTTTAATGATAGGCAAAAAGGAAGGGTTCATTATAATAATGATATGTGTACTACTTTATATTTCTAGAAGTTTTCAAAATGTTAACTAGGTTTATTCTTGCACAGCCTTAATATTGTCATTTAAAAAGTGTTTTTAGCTTATACAGTTCACACCTTCAGCACAAGAAACATTAGATTTGGAATCCAAAGCAATGGGCTGCCATTCAGGCTCCTTACCCAATGTCTGCTTTATGACATTAGACATGCAACATATAGTCTCTGGAAAGTCAAGTGTGGTACAGGTGAGCCCACCTTCTAGTGAACATGAGAATGCCTCAGAGGAGGGACAGTGAAAGTTCTTTGTGGACTTCTGAACTAGCTTGGACAGGGCATAGGTGGAGGGAGATTGTAAGAGTATGATTCATTCTTTTTCACTAACTAGTATGAAACTTTGGGAAAAAGCATTTGTTTGTTATAAATAATTTTCCTTACTTGGTGCTTCTGATTGTGAATGCAGTACATAATTGGTTGAGCGAGACCAATGATGAAAAGAGTTATAACTTAGAAACCCTCTTCTCTACCCCACTCTCTCTGTCTTACCCCAGACAGCCAGAGTCAACAAATGAGGATAAATTCTTCCATCATTTTTTCCTGTCTCATTCATATATAACCAAATATAAATGCACACACAGTGTTCTATTTTTTTCCCTGAAGTGGAATCATATTATGCACATTCCTCTGTACAGAAAATTCATCTAAAATGGTAGAATTTCCAGCACGTTCTACGTGTTCAACAAGTATTAGGTAATGTTACTATTTTCCATAAAATACTTTATCAGTGTACACAGTAAATTTCAGACTATGCAAATATGCAAAGACTTTGATGTTTTCATTCTCTTGGACTTTTTGTACCCAATTACCAGTTTCTTTCCACTTACAATCTTCTTTACTCTAAATGAAACTCCATTGATGTCTTTCTCTGTGGCTATTTTTAATAGCACTTTCCCCTGTCATCTCGGCTGCTCCCTGTAGCCTGACAAATTGTCAGCTTTCCATTTGGTCTCGCTGAGTAAATTTTCTGTGGGAAAGAAGAGGCTTAGATAGAAGAGGATAGAAGCCAGAGGCAGCCAGCCTTCCTAGGCGGAAGGGAATATCCAAGGGAGTCCAAGGTACATAGGTGCATTCTGCACCAGGAGCACATCCAGTTCAGTAGGTGGGGAAGGAAGGACGAGCATCCAGAAGAGCTCTTGGAGCTGTCAATGACAGTGCTGCCTGGGAGGTTCACAGTCCCTAGCAAGTGGCCGGCAGAACCCAAGTCACCAATGGCTCTACCTTGAACAGGTCTATCCTGTGGAGGACGCATCTGGCATGAACAATATAGATAGGAAAGACCAGCAGCTTCCAAAGGCAGCAAGGAAATAACAGGCTTGGCAGGGAAATAGAGATAGACACCCAAACATGTGGTCTCTACTAAGACAAGGGGTGGGGAAAAGACTGATGGCCAGGGGGCATGGAGAATGTGGCCTTCCCCAGGGGTCTCTGTGGCTGATAGGCGATAGCCTGCTCTTCTTGTCTTGGACTGGACTTAGAAATGGAGGGCACAAGTGGCTCTAGTTGGGTAGGTTCAGGGAAGGGAGGAAACAGAGCCATTGTCTTAACCAAACATTCCTCATAGCTGCCTGTCACCAGGCTGCATCTTGTAGACAGGTAAACAATGAAACCTAACGTAGCACTTTCTGAATAGACACAGTGCAAAAGATTATGTGAGCACAGTGTAGAGTCTGTGCGTGGGCCATCAACAAATATTTGGAGATTGATTGTTGAATGAAGCTTCCTCATTTGGGGAACAAACTGGGGAGAGCCGCTGCATTAGCTGGAGGATTCAGGAAGTCTTCTGGAGTAATTGGGGTTGAGTGTGTCTTAGGGTGAAGAGAAAAGAGAATTACACGAGGAAGGTCTGCACATGGGTAGGGAGGTAAGAACGAATATGTGTATTTGGAAAAAGCTAAAAGATTGATGTGGCTGGAGGAGGAGATGAGTGAGACTGAGAAGAAGTAAGAGAGAGCTAAAGAGGCAGGGATCAAAGGCCTCAGGTGACTTGCTGTGGAGTGTGAGTTACAGATCACTGCAAACACCAAGTGAAGACAGTAAGATCAACGGCATAGGTGAGCACATCAAGACACACATTTCTGATATGTTGTGTACCAGTCAGGTAGAGACACATCAGATGATTTCCCTATGTTGTGGTACAGCCTGAGCAGCCCCTGCTGAAGTCCAAAATGCTCTAAAATCTGAAACTTTTGAACACAGACGTGACAAGGACAGAAAAATTCCACTCTTGATCTCATGTGATGGGTCACAGCCCCAACACAAAATATTAGACTTAGGTTCCATCTCAGAGACATCTCATTAGGTAAATGCAACTATTTCAAAATTCAGAAGAATCTAAAAGCTGAAATGCTTCTGGTCCCAAGTATTTCAGATAAGGGACACTCAACATGTACAACATTTTTACCCTTATGTCTGTTGCTCCTAACACTTAGCCTTTCATGTCCTGGTTGTTTCTACCCTCGGATATTACTGACACACCATGGTCACTATGATTTAATATAAGAAAGCTGGCTATTGAGGCCATCAGAAACTAAGACCTCACTGTATATGAAAGAGAGGAAGATCCTCAGATCAGGAGAGTTGTGTCATCCTTACTGGGGCTCTGAAGGACTTAGTACAGGAGCTGTTGGTTGATGATCTATAGCCATTGCTAAATGAGTCCTAGAGGGTCAGATTGGAGAAGCAGATCAGGGGACCAGGATAATCATCCTCCTGGGTAATAAGTTCATGTTTTTTCCTCTTGGCTCTCATGTAAACCATTGTTATATCTGGACCTCTGTTAGCTCTCTCACATGCACTGAAGAAATTTGCATGGGATCCTGCATCTAGTTTCTCTCCAACTAATGCAATAAAAAAAATTTGGCCTCCAAACTTTGGATCATGTGTTTCATCAGGAAAAAATTTGAATTGCCTGTTTATATGGTGTCATTGAAAAATATGATGAATGTTTAAATTAAAAATTTTAAAATATTATAGTAAAAAACCCATGGCCATCAATCCCTTTGGAAATTTGCTAACTGCAAATGTATTTACTCCATCACTTTGCCACTTTCTGAAGCAGTTCTGGATGTCTTCTTTTGTGAATATTTTTCACAGCTCTCTAGATGTCTTGAGTTGACTCAAAACAATTCAGGCAATTTCTGTCATATGAAAACGTTATGGTGTGTCCTCATCCACCTTATTCACATGTGACTTCTGGCTCTTCCTCAAAGTCAAAACGAGCATGAAAAGTGAAGGTTTTCAACTGAGTGCAAACACCAAAGAAATTATAATAGCAAAATTAAAGGTACAAAAGAGGACTTCAAGAAAGGCTTCAGGAAGTCTGAGAATGTTGGAATAAATGTGTTTAAAGTGAGAAGGTATATTTTGAAGGGATTAGTGGCAATGTGCCTTTTACTGTAGCACATTTTTAAAAATTCATACATTCATCATATTTGTTGATCATACTTTATATATATTCATTATTCTATATTCATATTCATTTATTAAGTACAAAATATACTACTTTAAAGTATACTGTCTTTAAAACATACACAGACAAGTAACTTTCAAAAGCGTGAGATTTAGAAGATGTCTAAGTAAATGTTATGACATTTTCCCCTGCACTGCAGTAGACGATCTTCCCCATTGCTTGCTCAGGTCTTTGCTCCAGTGGTTCTCTATGCTGAGTCCGAACAACCTTCGTACTATAGGTCAGATCGGGTTCCCCGATTAAGCCTTCCAAGATACTTAGGTAAAAGATAGTTCAGATACCTTCCCCGTGTAGAGGGATCTGATCCGCTTCTTTGTCTTTTTTTCCAGATAACTTTGCTTGGGCCTGTTTGTTGGTTTTTCTGAACAACCCCGGTGCAGTCTCTTGGTCTTAGTTGCTCACATTTTCTCCTGTCTCAGAAGCCATTCCCAGCTGTGTCCCCCTCCTTTCTAGATTTGAGCTCAGTGCATGGGACTTCACTCCCCAGAACACAGAACCCCACTGAACATTGTCCAAATGTTTAATGAGTTTTAATTATAATTAAAAGTCATAAATACATTCATTGAGAATCCCATACTCACTTTGATATGCATGTGACATTTATATTCTCAGATGGTATGCTGGTTCTGTAAGTATCATTACCCACCTTTCCAAAGAGAAGACTGACTTTCATAGAAGTGGAGGAACTTGCTCAAAGTCAGCACTGTGCCAGGTAGGACCTGGTATCCAAGTACGCCTGGTTCCAGACCAAGCTTTTACCTTGATCTCCTTCTCCTCTGGTAGAATGAAAAGTGATCATTCAGTTTGGTCTGTCTCACGCTAATCACTTGTTTGAGCCCTTTTCCCTCAAATCCCAAGTTCCCAAGCAGGATAAGACATTCATACCTACCCACTTCACAAGACTGCTCACAGGATTAAAGAGCTAATGTTTGCAAAATACTTTGAGCTTCAAGAAAAGGCGGACACCAAAGAACTACAAAGGGTTATTAAGGTAGACTTCAAATCCCCTTAACAAGCTCTGTACCCTCTGAGCTAACCTGGTGTGAATCCCCTTTCTCCCTTCTATAACCCCAATAGTTGCTGACCTCTGTACCTGGAGGCTGAGAATAATGTCTCTTGTCCTGCTCCCTCCATTTCTGGGACTTTCACCCTTTCCAAATCCTAGCCACAGGTATTTTAATGTGGCCTATGGAATCCCTATAATGTTTAGAATCCTACCATAACGAGGGACCTTAAAAAGCATCTCCACCAACTCACTGCACGGGTGAGAACACAAGGCCAGGAGAAGCAGGTACATGCCCAGGGATCAATGCAAAGGTCACATAGAGGGCAGGAGTCCCAAGTTGCACACTGCCATGCATTTAGGAGTAAGTACAATGTAATACAACCTGCTTTTCTCCTCTCCCAAGTGAGTCCAAGATGGCAGGATGCGTCCTGGCCAGTTCTGACATAGGTCCCTCTGAACACACAGAGAAAGCAGTTTGGTGGACAGAAAAAGCACAGACTTGGCCTCACACCCTTAGCTTCTATCTCCAGCTCCATTCTTTTGCCCCTGGGTGATCTTGGGATGGATTTGATTCATGGGCTCTGTTTTGCTGACTCCTATTCTAAAGTACAAATCACAGCATGTCACCTTCATGCTTCATGTCGTCACCTGCAGGCACTGGACTCTTGTTAGTATGGATGTTACCTGACTTATATCGCTCTCTCTCTGAAAAAAGCACAATGCATATACATGCATTGGGGTTCATGGAAAATAGGTTGGTTAGAACTTGTTTAGGTTGTTTTTGTCCTCTAAGATCTGAGCTTGTCAACCAGCGTATGGAAGGCAATTGTTTGATTGCTTAGGCTGACCAAGGCAGAATGGAGTTCCTGGAGCTAGATGTCATGTAACCAAACTTTGAAATGGGCCAGTCTGAAAAAAAAAAAAAAATAGGAAAGTCAGAGTAACCAGCTATAGGAGGGGCCCTGGTTGCCTAATCCAGCATAAGAAAATGCTCTCTAAGAAAACTTTTGAACAATTCCAGAAAAATCCAATTAGATCTTTAAACTAAATTTTTTGTTATTTTGCATTTGAACTGACTTCAAGTGAATAGGAAATGGAAAAATCAATGGGTAAAGTGATGGTGGATGAGGCCAGTGTCGTCAAGGCCTGCTGATACCCTTGTGCTGGTGTTGGCTCTGTCTTCAGTGAGAATAGTGGTCCTGCTGCCTGAATACAGGGGAGCCTTCTTCACAGGATGGCCTGTGCCTTGCTTTTTAGGCAGGAAAAGCAAAGTTTATATCTTTTTCTACTTCTCCCGAGTCTCAGTCGGCTTCAGCTTGGTCAAGTTCTTGTGCCAATGCAGCGTATCTTGCGGCCTCATGTTCTGATCCTTTCAGAGCAAACTCAGCTAGTGATGGAAGCAAGAAGCTTTAAGTAATCAACTGTTTTACTCACATAAGGGAAGTTCAGTGAATGTGGCAAATACGCTCAGTGGGAATTGATTGCTAATGTCGGCATTGACTTTAAGGCTGCTTGCTCAAAGGGTACTACCTTGTTCTTGACATGGTGCTTCTGCCCGTCCCTGTTGATGCCCTGTTTGTGCCATGCTGCCCTCACTCCTGCTTCTGGTCTTGTCCTGTGTCTCCACTTCATTGTATCCTCAGAACGCTCTTCTTCCCCATCTTACTGGCTTGGAATAATCTTTCACTCAAGTCACACTCTAAAAATTTCTTTCTCCTTTTGCCCACTGTGAGGTCTCCATCCATAAGTCAATTTCATAAACACATGCCGTGTTTCATAAACACATGACCCACCTAGGTCAGCACCAGTTTGGATACAGGAAAGCAGCTTTGGAATTAGACAATTACAAGAGTTATTATATTATATTATGTATTATGGTGAAGAGGAAGACGTAGCCCTGGGAAAAACAGGAGGGGCTGCACAGAGAGCAAATCCAGGAAAGCTTCTTATAAGAGGCTGCTGCTAAGCTGGGCAGACACCAGGATTGAGCCAACTGGAAAACAGAGGATCGGAAGTAGAGTAATTTGGACAAAACAGGCAACCGATGTAGAGATGAAAGGCTTTAAGCCCTCATGTCTCTGCCACTACCCAGTCTCCTCAAGTAGGCAGCGAGAGTCTTCAGGACAACAGTTCTTTCTGATGTATTAATAAAGAAATAGATACCTTAAGCCAGGGACTGTCAGACTGTGGCCTGAAGAGGAAAAATCCAGCCTAATCACTTAGCTTTTTGTGATCTGTGACTTAGAAATGGCTACATATTTTTAAATGGCTGGGGAAAAAAACAACAGAAGAAGACTATTTCATGATCCATAAAAATTCTATGCAATTCAGATTTCAGCATCCATAAATATAGCTTTCCTGGATCACAGCCTCATCTGTTTATTTGCACATTTTCTAGGGCTGCTTTTGAGCTATTGCAGCAGAGCCCAGCAGTTGTGACAGAGGCCCTCTGGCCTGTGAAGTCTAAATCATTTACTAGCTGGTCCTTTACAGAAAAAGTTTGTTGACCTCTGGCTTTGATTGTATACTCAGATTGCTTCTTCCTCCCGCCTTTGTGACACTGGAAAAATATTTAAACTCTCTGTATCACTGTTTCCTCATCTGAGGATTAAAGCTAGGACGGTCATGAAAACTGACTTAATATACTGTAAACTAGAGGTTTAGAATAGTGCCGTGCATGTAGCAAGCTCTCAGTAAAAATTATTATTACCTTTGAGGTTGTGAAACTCAGCAGCAGGCTTGCATTCTCTTACTCAGAGGGGGTTTGTTGAGAAAATGAGTGAGCGAGCAGATGGAGGTATGTTAGAGATCTTCACCTGATTCTCGAAAGCTTTCCCAGAGTCAGGGAAGGAACCCCAGCCTCACAGTGACTATTTCACTTGCCTTTCTCTTGCCAGGGCCCCAGAGCATCTCTTGTCAGTCTGGGTCTTGTGGCATTTTCCTTGTTGTGCTGTTAATTTTTAAATGAATTTTCAGGCTGTGGATGATGGAAGAAAAAAGCCAAAGGTTGGGGAGAGACTATAAAGTGTGGATAGCGAAGTTTTGGCACAGCATAGTATGTTTCCAAAGAGCAGGGATCTTCCTACATAGACAATCTCTAGGAAAAAAAAGAAGTAACCACTGTTTAGAGCTTCCTCTTGAACCCATCGGGAAATGGTCTCCTTTAGCATTTGGAACTAGTTCCAGCCACCCAGGGAAGCCAGCACAGTGCTGTGGGACAGAAAGGCAGCATTGCCCTTCAGCAAGCTGGGTCCTTCTGTGGCTGCCAGGGTCCTTCCTCTTAGGAATAAATTTCTATGCCTGGCGAGGCATGTGTTCTATAAAACCCAGTCTGCGGTGCTCTGAGTACTTGCCATAGACTCTGGCCTTGTTTTTCAGGAGTTATGTTATCTGTAAATTAGGACTTCAATGATTCTGCCCCATGCTGTGACCCTCATAATGGGAGACCCCCAATTTTCACTGATTTAGCTCCCTTTAACATTATTTGGGAGCCCCTTGAAGGACAAAGCCTGGGGATTCACAGCCACCATATCCACGCAGTCCCCAAAGTTAGCACAGACCCAAAGGGTAGATACCGCCGCCTATGTATTCAAGTTGGGGAGAAACAAAAACACAGAGGATGTGGCAACCCAAGAATTTCTGTCACTACGTTGCCTCCCCCCCCCGCAACCCAGCCTGTGGTCAGGGGGGCTCATGCTGTGTGTTCCCCCACCTTCTTCCTTGTAGCCAGCCCTGCAGCCCGTCCCAAGACAGAAAAGGGTACAGCGTGTGACTCTTATTCACTTACCTCCCAGCACATCCAGTACATCGAGAACTGGAATCTTGCTTCAATAGTAATTACCACGACTATAATTCCCTGTGGAACTTGTAGAGTGAGCTCCAAAAACAATTCCTCAAGCTTGTCAAACCACTGCGTCGATTTGCTTATGAAAGGCAGTTCGAATCAAAAGGGGGTAATTACAATATTAAGTGCCAAGCCTTGGTGCGCAAACTCTTGAGTCATAAGATATTAAGCTTAATTGAACTCCACTGAAGGAGGCATGTGGCATCATGCACTCGGCGTTCTGAGCGCAGGCCGGCCCAAGCTGAAAACTTCATTTCAGGAAAGTGGACAAATTACCTGATCTATTACCCACTCTGGGATCACAGTGTCATACAAGCCAGTGCACCTGCTGGAAGGAGCTGTTTCCTCCCTGAAGTTTAATGCTCTTAGGATTACTGATCGAGGTTCCATCCTGCCTTACAAAGCTGTGTGTCCTGTTTTGGCTTTATCCACACTCAGGCTGGTGCTGGCCCCAGACCTAGGACTATTAATTTACTCACTCACTCATTCATGTATTCACTGGATATATATTGAGAATTTCAGTGTGCCAGGGCCTCTGCCAGGCATTGTGGATGTTCAGCCACACTACATGAGCACTAGGTCTTTCAGAAACTCCCTTTCGGCTAGGATAGGACATGAAGCTCTTCAACAGGTGATTAAGCTCCAGTGTGAAAGTACTGCAATAAGAAAATGTGCAGGAAAAGTACACAAAGGAGTGTCCTTGCCTACTTTGGAGAAGTCAGATAAGGCGCTCAGGGGAGGGACACCCTAGCTGCTTCTAGAAAGACTGAGTAGGTGTGAGAGAGCATAGGGTGTCAGAGGCAGAAGAACCAGGATAGGCAAAACTTTCTTTTACACAACAGACAGAAAGAGGTCTATGGATTTCAGGAAGCTATGAAGACTTCAGTGTGATTTTTAAGTTGTCTATCCCCACACATGTCTGTGTTTAGGTACTTATGCCTGTACACACACGCAGGCAGGTAGACAGAGGTTGAGAAGAGACCCAGAGAGAGAATCAGGAGCTAGGATAGGATGAGGCTTACTGGTCCTATCACAGGCATCTCAGTTCTTCTCCTCAGGAACAGGATCAGGATCCAAGGATGATATTTTAAGGAATCTACACAAAAATATGGAGGCAATCAAGGGGACTCCACAAACAGACCCTGACACAGACCACACATGTAGACATAGCCACCACTCCCCACAAAGCACACAGGTACTCCTGCGGGGTGTGGCTACAAATAGAAACATACCCTTTTGCACATATAGAAAATGACCCCGGTGCCCTCCAAGACACGCCTCCATTTTACAACACAAGTCTGGTCTGGGGTTCATTAGCAGTAAAGGGAGGTTTCCCATCGAGTGAGTGGACTGATCACCACACCAGCTGGCAGATTTGGCCTAGCCAGCGAATGTGCCAGGCTGCCTATAATCACCTGCTTTCATTAGCAAGTGAGTCAACCTTCAGTTTGGCTAAGGCGCTGACCAGAAAGAGGCACACATTGGAATTTATTTAGTTCAGGGTTTTTTATTTTTAAGGAACATGAAACTGAAGATTCTAGGGTCAGGAGAAGAAAGGAAACTTTACCGCATTCTCTTGATGTTTCATTTCTTTGATGTAGGACTTTTTCAAAGCGAACTTTTTAGAGCAACCCTTGCAGTGGAGAAATTACTGTCCACCTTCTAAAGATGAAGGGGTGGGCGCTCATGCACACAAACCAGTCCATCCGTGTCACCCAGAGTAGGGCCAAGGACGGGAGCCCACGACAGTCTACCCTCAACCTGGTCTCCCGCAGTAGAAAGCAGCTTTCTCTTCTGACAAGACAGAGGGGCCAATTACATTTTTCCATCAAATAGATCATTATATATTTCATCAAGTTAATCATTTATAGATGTTCTCCAACATATGATTTACAGACGTTTCAAGTTAGAATTTTTTGACTTTATGATGGCATAAAAGTGATGCTCACTGAGCAGGGGAAATTGAAGTCACATTTTAAATTTTGATCTCTTCCTGTCTGTGGATGTGATCATTCAGTGCTGGGTAATCACAGGGATCCACAGCTCACAGTCAGCCACGTCGTCACACAGGTAAACGATGGACACTCCATAGTACACTGCGTTGCTGAGCTATGATGTGTGGTCATGTTAGGATAGTTCTATTATGAGCATTTTTAGCCTGTGATATTTTCAACTTACGATGAGTTCATTGAGAAGCTACCCCATTGTAAATCAAAGAGTATTTTTATTTTCAGCAAGTAAGTCAACCTTGGGCCTGCTTGAGATGTGGTTCATAGCAATGGAAGAATAACAGGCCACTTGTCTGGAACCTCACTTCTCGCCATATGACCTGATGCATGGTAGAGGAGATCTGTTGTGGATCCTTGGCTGAGTTTGCTCTGGGCCTCAGGGTGAAGCCAGATTCACAAACCAAGTTTCATCTATTGCTCTCCGTTTCCCCATGTTTTTCTCTGGCAAGCTTGCAACAGAGAGGACAGAAAGTAAGTGTACTGCCGTGCACAAATTCTTCCATCTGCAAGAATAACCACTCTGAGCGTGGGGTCAGTGACCAGGACAACAGCACCCAGCACAGACCTGGTGGGTCTAAGACAGAGAAACAGGCCATCTGGCCAGTCTTCCACCACTAGATTTCCAAAGTAAAGCTTGGCATGTCTTTGCTCCTCTGGCGTTAGGAAAAATCGAAAATGCTTTTTGGTTTTAATAGGTTGAAAGGGTAAGAGTTGAAGTAATTACCCAGATTTTTTTTTGTTTTGTTTTCACTTGAGACTTTCCATTTGTCACTGTTGGTGGCAGTCATTACTGTGGCTTTGTTCATTTCATCCTAAGGTCATGAGCAGAGCTAAGCACTGTCCAATTCAGAGCAATTTCTATTCCTATGCAGTGTCAAAATAATATGAACATTCATTAGATTTCTCTCTACATTGATTCTAAGAGGAAGAATGTGTTCTTGTAGCTTGTGGCTCAATAGCCTAAGAGCCTACTGACTAGTGTAATTTCCCCCCAGTGCTGTTGGACTTATCCTTGGGAGGTTGTCAGAAAGGTCTGGAGATTTGGTAACAAGGTCACAATAGGTCATGTCACTCAAATATATAATGATAATAGATTTCCTTGCCATTCAAACTTTACTGATAGAAGGTTTCCTGGAAGGCTGGTATCTTTGACTGGCCTATCATTTTCAGACTTTCAAATATAGTGTGGAAAGAGTGGTGTGAGGTTGGGCAAGCACAATATTTCTAGACTCAGGACTGCTCTGGTTACTAGGTCAGTGACCCAGGATAACTCACTTCTGAATTTTTATTTTTCTTATTTGTAAAGTAAAGGATATTTACCAAAAAGTTCCTTATAGTTGTCATTACAGATTTAGCAAGATAGAAAACATTTCTCGAGCATCTACAGTGGATCCCTGAGTTACGACTGGCCTGACATACGAACAACTTGGGTTATGGCCAGAATTTAAGTTTTAACTTACAACCAAAATCTTGATTTATTTATTTATTTATTTATTTTTTCTGGTACCAGGAATCGAACTCACGACATTATGCTTGCCAGGCAGGCGCTGTGCCACAGAGCTTAAATCCCCAGCCCCCAAAATCTTGATTTATGACCTGAATGCCAGCTGCTTGTGCTTCTAGATGGTTTCAGATACAGATTTAAGTCTTTTAAAAAGAGTTCTGGAAGGAACATCACAACAGCCTTCCCTGTATGGGGTTAACTGAGAAATCCTGGGCCAATGTCTCTCTGAGGACACTGAGCTCAACCTGTATACAGCAGAGAGACTTTGACAGCTGTAGAGAGGAGCCTGAGCCTTCAATTGGCAACTTGAGTTACAACCAGCCCTCAGGAGTGAATTAAGTTTGTGAGTTAAGGGTCCACTCTACTATGCTTGAGACAAATGCTTCAGGTAAAATAAATGAATCAGAAATGGCCCATCTCCCAAGTTTTCAGGACCTAAAGGGAGGGGGAGATACTGATGAAGTCAACATAATATATAGTTATGTTAGAAATCTCTTTGATCCTTTCTTCTAGGAAATCTCTTTGTATTCATGAACATGGGCAAACTAGCATTGGAATCAATAGAGTAAAAGGAAGTTACATTTCAGGGTTCAGATCTCAAGAGACTGATTTACTCAGGGAAGCTCATTCAGTTCCCGGTATTCGGGTTGTTCTTATCTTTGTGCAGCAGAGTCTTCTGCAAAAGAAGCTGCAGCCAGCTATGCAGGTAGAAGCACCCTCAACAAGCCTGTTATTAATCATTATCATAATGATCTGGACCAACCTGCTGAGCTTTTTGATGTTTGCTCAGCTCTACGGATTAAGATGAAAATCTGGGTGTGATTTCTATCTTTGCAGCATTAGGATCTGTGGCCTATTAATCTCAGGCTATAAAAGACCACAGGTAACCTTAAACTGACACATGTCATTGCACTTCCCATCCTGGGGAGCTTTCTGAGCCACTGCTACCCACTTCCCTGGCTTCCACAGGACTTCCGGAGGTTTCTGTGGGAGAAATCTAGCTCAAAATGGTAAGATCACTTTATATTCCAGAGTCATCAAAAGTGATTTCCAAGAGCTTCTCTTAGAGTCAAATCCCCACTGGCCATGGGAGCTTGCTAAACAAGATACTCTCCAAGGGTAATACCTTGACACAAAGACTGTATAAGATGAAAGATGGATGGACAGGGTATTCAAACATTAAAACTCAAAGCATATCTAAGTACAGAGCAAAGGATGAAGGGGAGACTGCTTTGGCCAGCTCTGGGGCCAGTGGAAGAGATCTGGGTTCTAATCTCAGCTCTGCTCTGGCTTCCAGCATGACATACATGGTGGGGCAGTTAAGACCATATGATTTGGAAACAGGTAATTCCAGATTCTATTATAATCTCTGTGACTTGGCTCACAGAATGTAAATTCTCTGGGCCCCTTCCGTAAAATGAGGATATAAGTATATACATCCCTAATAGGCTGGTTGTGAGATAACAGGACTCCATAACCATTGAGTGTAAGCTGGAAGGAAGGTTTGTCATATGTGAGCCATCTGAACTCAGCATAAAGGTATAGGGAGCCTGTACATCACGCTTATAAGCCCTGCCCCTTCTGTCAAGTCTCCTGTCTCCTAGGAGGGTGAAATGAACAATTCTTCCTCCTTAGATTCTGTCACCCAGCTGCCCTTCTCTGGGGGTGTGGTCACACTAGCAGACTAGTCTAGGGAAAAATGGTCTAGCCTAGGACTTGGGCTTCTCTTGGTGGGTGATTATGGGATGAGCTCAGGTAGTTAACACTCCATAGGGCTTTCCCAGTTAGATTTCCTGCCTCTTAACATCTAGATTAGGTATAAGTGCCCTGCCACCACTCTTCCAGCTCCTCTCCCAACTCCCACTGTCCTTAAGGCCAGGCATGAGACACTGGCCATGGGCCTCAGGGATTCTGCAGAGTCCTGGAACTCTGCAGTGACACTTCATTTGTGTCAGGGCAGGCCTTTGGCTTTAAGGCGTGCTGTAGTCACCTGATAAACAAACAGCAGAACATCCTGGAAGAGGTAGAACAGTAGCAAAATCAGTTTAATATGACAATGACAGTAAAATAATTTAGTGAGAAAATGACAAGAAAATATGAAATACTCCACAAAGCAAAAGTGAAGGGAAAGTCCCACTTCTTCCTGCATGGGAAAGACGTCTGTAAGCTGTAAAGTGTCTGCTCAGATAGATGTCACAGATGGCTACTAAACCACCATGGTACAATTACTCTTGGCCTTGCATGATGGTAGCTTGAATGAATGTGCTTTCTGAGAAAACCTTGTCTGATGTCTTAGAACTAACTGAAGGATAATGGCACTCAATCCAGATAAGCAAAAGCTAACCCTGGGAGCTCTATCTTTCATATCTCTCCCACCCTTTTCCCAGGCCCAGCAGAGTACCTTACACAACAGAGGTAACCCATGGATTAAGAATTTTATCTCAGTTTATTGGGTACTTCCAGTGAGTCTGCGTTCTCTTTTATTCTGCTTCTCTCACACTCAAATATCCCTTGTAGCTCCCTTTGGAGAGAGCATGGACTATGCAAACCATGATATACTTGGCTTTTTCAGTCACCAAGATTTATTCTGGATGGCCTGATCTCTTAAAAGATGTCACTCCTTAAATCTCCTAGTACACACAGCTTGCATGTGCGAACACATGCGCAGGTCTCTACATTTTATGGAAATGACACTGAATCATTTTGCAACAAAGGAAGGGCTTTGGAATCTTCTTGGAGGTGTGGCAGCTGGTAGCATCTGGGCAAACCAGTTGAATGGGTGCACCTCTACTCGGCCAACGGCCTACTCTGGGAGGAAGTGGGTTCTGAAACCAGAATGAACCATGACTATAGCAGGTCCTAGTATTCCTCTCTGTGATCTTGGGATCTATATTCTGCACAACAGAAACCTAACCATGAGTAAGGAGGTTCCAAGTCCGTAGACGGCTGGTCCCTCACCAGTCTGAGAGCTACTTGCACTCTCAGAGCTGCCCAAAGCTGCCTCAGGGTCAAATGTAGGGGTCTGGAGATAAACTCACATAAGTTCTTGGAATCTTTGCTTCAAATACAGCAACTCTGATTTCATTCTTTTTTATATCTTGGGGTGTTTTTAATGATTTTTGAAAGGAAAGAGAAGTTCTGCTTTTTAAAACAAGGGTTTGAAAACAATTTTTTCTTCTTTTTATTTGAAATACACAAACTGGATTCAAGTGATGAAGAGTGAAACTAACCTCTTCAAGGTCATCGAAGGTTTTCACGTTGTCACACTGAGCCTTCTTTCTAGCTGAGCCCTTTCTGGTCGGCGGCGTTTGACCTGGTTTACCGCTCCTTCCATTCTGAGTTACCTGCTTTTCCTGGTGTTCGTGCCAACACACTCCTCTAGCATTGGTCCTTCCACACTGGCTAATTCCTCTCGCTCTCTTTTTCTGGTCCCCAGTACTCCACCTTCAAATGCTGATCTGTCCTGGGCCCTGCTCTGGGTCTCTATCTCCTCTCTTTGGAGGTGATCACATCTGCGCCCACAGCAGCAAATGCTACCTGAATGCCGATCACTCGTACCTGCATGCCCGCACATCTTCTGCCAGAATTAAGCCTTGCATGTCCAACATCCTGTCTCCTCACTTGGATATCCACAAGGCATTTAAAATCGAACATTTTAAAAATGGAATTCTTGACCTCCCACCTTCAGTCTACATTGCCCAGCTGTTCCCACCGAGTAACTGGTAGCCTTCCATATCACCTGGTATTCTGACTGAGGCGATATTTCTAGGTGTGGAATGGAGTCCCAACAGGATTGCTGCTAGCACCATGCACAAAAACTTAGATCTTGTCCTTCATTCCTCTCTTTCTCTCCCCGCCCCCAATTCAGTCCAAAGGCATGAGATGCTGGGTGGATAAGTACACACTGAGGCTGCTCTGCAGACACCACCTGCACTCACACTGCTTGCTTCTCTCTTACCTTAATGGGCTACCCTCCCAGCGGTGTCCTTCCTGGTACTTCTGCCTCCACATCCTTCAGAACTCATTTCACCCAAGATGAGTCTTCTAAAACTGTATCTCCAATGATATCACTCTCCTGCGTACAACCTTCCAGCAGTCGGCTGTCACACTTATGATAAAATCAGCTTTGCTTCTCCTGCTTTCCTCAGGGACCTCATGTGGTACTGTTTCTACCTTAATCCCCAGATCTACTTATTCCCACTGGTCTTCAGAGAAATGTTTCTTAACCTCCATTAGAAGTGTTCTAACATATTCTCTTGTCTTAATTCAGTCATAGCATTTATCACTATCCAACTTTTCTCCTTTATTCACTCTCACTCCCTCCCATCAATGCCCATGGGAATAAGAATCTTGATTGACTCATGAAATGCTTTATCCCCAGTCTCAAGAAGTGTCTGGCACATGATTGACGTTCACCAGACACGTAAGAAACAAATGAACAAAAATGACTTTTTCCACAGAACCAGGACTAGGATCACGCTGCCAAACTCCCACCCCAGTAAGGGATTCATGAACTGACTTTGGGTCTCTGTTTAGGACAGAGTGTTTTATGGATTTACATAATGTCTACCCTTCATGCAGCAAGGAAAATAAAAATAAATAAAGTTCCTTAAGATATAATCTCTAGAGTCCTAGAGATATTTTACTGCCTAGAAAATAATGCACTTATTTAATAAACATTTTATTGAGGCCCAGTTGCACGGAACTATTAGGCACTAGGATTATAAGCATGAATAAGATGCAGTCTCCACCCTCTTCTCTAGACACAGAAAGAGAGACACCTAAATGGATGATGACAGCATTCACATTTTAGTGCACATAGTAATAATAGCTCCCACTGGGAGCTAGTTATGAATGCGGCCCTTCTCTAACAGTTTAAAATGCTTGACCCATCTATTTCTCATAGCAGTTCCACACAATATTGACTATTATTCTTCCCACTCTGAAGTTGAGGAAACTAAGTCATACACTGGGTAATTTGTCCAATGTTAGAGAGAAGTAGGAGGTGCAAAGATGGGCTTTGACTCTCGGTGTCTGCTACAGCATTTGTCCTCTTGGCACTATGTGGTTCTACTTTGTTTGTAAAAGTGGGCAGAAAGTGACATGAGGACCCAAGAAAGGAATACTTCCATTTTCCCTTGGTGGCAAGCACATCTCAGGCAAGGCAATGTCATTTGATCTTGGACACTGTGATGACATGAGGTTCTCCAAAGCCACACATTGTGAGAGTGTTCCAAAGTAGAGAGGACACCTTATACACAGCCTTTTGGGAAATCAGTTAATTGCCTCAGGAACCTTGATCTTGGTGTCTGGCACATTGAGAGCAGTGGAGAAAGGATTGGAGGAAAAACTAGAAATAAATGTTAGGGCACATAGCAGAGGTTTCTCCTGCTGCTTAAGATTAAAATATGAGTTTTACAAGATGGGGAGCAAGTGAAGAATTTTAAGGTCAATGGATGACACATTCTGAGCTTGCTGTAGAAGGGTGGATGGGAAAAGTGGAGAGGTAAATGGAGCACACTGAAGAAGTTGATGCAGTTGTCCAAGTGGACCAGGTCTTGCAGGACATAGCGGCCCCTGTCTCCTGCAGGCAAGAGGGGTGTGTCTGGAGCTGTGTAGGGAAAGTGGGAAAGAGTAGCTGCCTGGGGGAGCGCAGAGCATTTGCCTAGGATGTATGTGGGCCACTTCCCCAGCAACCAGGAGGTCAGCACAGTCTCTCTGGCTCTCTTCTGGCCTTGTCCTCTGACTGTAGCCAGCTGTGTTAGGCCTTTGGGAACAGAGCCTCCTCCTTGTGGCTGTCACTCCAGTCATGACAGCAGAATGCTGTTCTTTCCTTTTGCAATGGCTCTGTCTCTGCCCAGCAAGAAGTGATTTCAACGCGATTTTTACTGCCTGTCCATCCGACTTCTTTCACAATGAGCTTTAAAAACAGGCTGAGGTCATCAGAGAACATATTCACTCTTTGGGTGGATTACTACCACTGTAGCAATGCTGTGAGTGGCTGGAGGAGGAGATGAACTCTTCAGGAGTTTAAACAACAGAAAAGGGGAATTTTCAGTCTCTTTCTACAGTCCATGCATGGGAATGATCACAGAGGAAGAAAATATCAGTATGAACTGTCAGTAGACCACCTCTTGCCCTCAGGAAGGACTGGAATTCTAGCTTTCTCTCATAGTACTCAGAAACGGCAGAAAAATTTGGGTTTCAGAATTTTACTTTTTTAAAATGGAGATTTTTTTTTTTTTGCCTTTTGAGGCTACTCTATCAACTGATTACAATGAATTGAGCATAAGAAAGGAATTCTAAGTAGAAGAAAGTCTCCTGAGCCTCTCTGTAGAAGACCATTCTCTGTGGTGGACACCCAGTGAGAGCTACATGTGACCACACGTCCTCATTTCTTGTTGTGCCATTAAGTAGAAATTGTCCTCCTGCAGCTTCCCTTTTCCCTCTTACCTGAGCATTTCCTAGATGCTTCCCTGCTTCCCAAATGTCCTGCCATGGCAGAATATTTCAGGACACCATCCAAGCATTTATAAATGAATCTGAAAGTGACTTGTATCTCTCATCGGTTATATATGTTTTTCCTAAGCATTTACCTGGAAGATTGGATACTAGCTTTATTTCAACTCTTGATTCCAATAAAATTAAAAGCATAATTGCTATAGACATAGTAATTCTAAGGAAACCTTGCTGTCACCAACTTGGTTGTGTACTGTGATTTTATTCAATGTGACACATATTTGTGAAGAGTTGTAAATAGGTCTTTTACCACCTTCTGTTGATGTTACTGCATTAGTAAAGGATGTGGGCTATGATGGTGGAGGATTTTGTTTGCTGAAGTCATCTTACAATAGATTAAATGTGTTAAAATGTTTTGTGACTGGCATTGTTTAAGGCAGGGTTGTTTTAAAGTGTGTTCCAAACACAAATTATAAGAAATATGTGGAGAAGAGAAAATGTCATTATGTACCAACTTTGGGATATGGTACATCTTTATTTGTTTTGGAGAGTCATAATAAAATAAAGATACTATGTTACTCAGTTTTCCCCTTGCTGGGAAAAAATATCCAACACTGTCACCATAAAGGAGAAAAGATTCATATTGACTCACTGTTTAGAGGGTTCAGTCCCTGGTCACATGATTCCACAGAAGAAATGGCCTGGAGGAATGGTACGGCAGAAGAAAGCTGGTCACATCATGATAGCCGGGAAGCAGAGAGAGAAGGGAGCATTTGGGTATGAAAATACACCCTTTCAGCTAGTGCACCCTGCAACCCACTCCTTTCAGACAGATCCTACTTTCAAACACTGGACTTTTGGGGGACATTTGAGATCCAACCATAGCAGACATTGTGTTTTGTTTAATGTTTTTAAAAACAGTATTTTCTATACTTGTACTGATCACAAGACCATGGTGGATAGGGTGCATGTGTGTGTGTGTGTGTGTGTGAGTGTGCATATGTGAGTGTGTACATGTATATGTAAAATAATGCAAGAAACTTGCAGTAAATGATTTTCTAATGTTTAACTAAGAATTGTGAGACATGTGACCACATCAAGTACATGGTTATGTGGATGAATTTTCCATTTTGGTTCCATTGCCATTAACTCTTATACTGTGGTAGGTAGGTTCACCAACTTAACTCATTTCAAGACTCTGGAAAAGATGGCCACTTTCATATTCATGCAGGAAAGATGGCTGCAGTCATGATCATCACCAGATGCAGAGTTCATACACAAAAACAAAATTTTGCCAAATTCTTTTGTTAGCAAGCTGAATTATTTGCAAACAAACAGATTTGTGAAGCGAGGTACCACTGTAGATCTTCCCAAACTTTAAGTAGTCAGTTTAAATTCATTCCCATGGCTTTTTTCAGTCTCCCTGCCTCCCATACTGTGACATTTTCCATCTTCATCAAGCTTGTGGGAAGAATGTTCTAGGTTTTTTCCTACCTGTTATTCACTTTCTTTATTTTTATTTATTTATTTATTTTGGTACCAGGAATGGAACTCATGAGCTTGTGCTTGCCAGGCAGGCGCCGTGCCATTGAGTTATACACCCAGCCATGTTATTCACTTCTACTTGTTGGTAAATGGAACTCCATCAGCACCAGGCTCCTAACTCTTAACTGCTCTCTCAGGTCACAGATAGGCAACTCGAATATCAGTTCCAGATGTTTCTCAGGTGCCTTCACCTGTGGACTCTCTGATCCAGTGGATAATGTTTCAACATAATTTCTGTCTTGGAATTCCATCTCCCTCAAGCTTCTGAGTCCTGAGGTATGATGGCTGTCATTGTAGTATATCAGCCTCTCCTCGTCCTCAATATATCCCTTCTCCTTTCTCTCATTATTACAGATATTAACTACACTGCTGCTTATTGAATATCTCTTATTTACTTTAAATATTTTATCTCAGAGGATCTGTTCAATAGACATTGGTGCTGTAGTAGTAGCAGCTCCTTTTTACTGTTGAGAAGCTAAAGCTTAAGGCAGGCAAGAGACTTGTTCAAGTTCTGTTTGCAAGCAGCAGGAGAAAAATTTGCATTTGGATTTCTCCAGCAACCAAACTCTGTCTGTGCTGGGTCTCAAGTTGAAGTATGGGTGTTCCTGACTGGGAGAGTAGATGAAAATGCTGGCCTTGCATGGAGAATCTACTTGACTGACTATGATGCTGAAACATGTGGGAAGAACATATTTAAATATACTTTCACGATAAAACAACATGTGGGTTAGAATGCACACTTTTAAAGCAATTTTAAGATAGAACTTGAAATACAATGAAATGTAGGGACATCACTTTGCTTTTATTGACCATTAGGTCTACATCATGGAGAATGAATTTTGTTTCTGCCTACCTGCTCTTTGTGGTAAGAAGTATCACATAAGGTACTAAACTCAGGTTCTTTTAAATCTTTTTGTAAATATATTCTAGTGATTTCCTTCATTAACATGGTTCAGTATCAAGCTTTAATTTTCTCTTTTGATGTAGGTGATTCATCCGTGTCTTCATTATTCATCATGAACTTTAAGTGAGCAACTATTAAGCCACAGGACATCTCCATTTCCAAGTGTGTATAACCAGAAACATCAAACCAGAAATTTAAAAAACAAAGTCCCTTATTGCCCTTCTAATGCACTCCTCCTGATGTGCTCCTCCATCCCTGAAACACGGAAGTCCCCCTGACATCACTGTAGTCTTTGTACTGAGTTGAAAACATCAGTGGTCTGTGTGTGGTTCTCTGTCCCTGTGGGGCCATCCTGAGTCAGTAACTCATTAGTCTCGGCCTGCATCAGTGGTTCTCGAGCACTTGAGCACTTGTGGTCTTGAGAGAGTGTTTGGAGGTTCTAGCAGGGGAGCCCAGCTACTCCTACACCCTTGAGCGAGGACACAGTTCTCCTTTTTCAGGGACGGTCGTCCTCTGATTGCACAGCTTTAGGAGGGAGACAGATGGAGCAGCAAGGGAGGAAGAGGAAACCAGCCTGGCCAGCCAGATCAGCCGAATCAACCCTGACAATCAATGGGGTGACAGATGTCACAGCCAGATCACCCTCACATCCACACTTGTGGTTCTTAGGACATTAGGTCTCCCAGGCAACAGTGGGGAATGACTGGAGTGTTTTTTGTTGTCATAACTGGTAACACGTGGCCAGGGGTGCTGGTCCACAGTTTGCAGTAAATCTCCCTACCAGACCGATATCACCTGTGGGGACATCTTGCTCACTGACTTCCTGCCTCTCTGAAGCTGCTTCAACTTCCACCCTGCTTCCAGATTGAAGTTTGTATAGCAAATACCTTCTGATGTCACCATGCTGCTGAGAAGTTTCAGTGGCTCCTAGCAATCTTCTAATCCTGTCATTCAGGATTCCTCAAAATGGTTCTAGTCTTAGTTCCTACTTCCTCCCTTCATGCCACACCATCATTTTCTTCCTGCTGAGAGTTCACTTGGTTTGGATGCTGTGTGAGATGGCCTCTTCCTAGGTGTGCTCACGTGTCCTATGGCTGTGATACCTTCACCCCTGCTTCCTCCCTCTCGCCCTCCTACCACTGTCTAGCAAACTCCTGCCCTGCCTTCCTCCAGTCCAACTTCAAAGCCTCCTATTACTGTCTTCCCTTAGTTTTAAAATATCCCTCCCTACTCGCTGTATTGGGAATTGAACCCAAGCCTAACAAGCACTCGAACACTGAATTACATCCCCAACTCTTTCAGTTTCTAATTAATTAATTAATTTTGTGACGCAGCTTACGAAGTTGCCCAGGCTGCCCTCAAACTTGTGATTCTCTGCCTCAGTCTCTCAAGTAGCTGGGGATACAGCACTCACCACCACACAGAGCTCTCCTGCCTGCTTTCTTTCCCTCATTCACTTTCTTACTTCCTTTTCTTTTTTTTTAGAAAATTTATTTTCAAAATGAGAAACTCTTTTAATACTAAGAGGACAAAATTGATTCTTAGAAAGTGAAAAAATAGTGCAGTTTATATAATAAAAATGCTGTGTGGCCCTCCAAAGCTCAACCTATCTGAAAAGATCTTATTAATTGCTTAGGCTAAAAATTATTTATTTATTTATTTATTTAGGGTTTGTGTTTTTGTTTTTTTTTTTTTTTTGGAGACAGGGTCTCACTATGCAGTTCAGGCTGGCCTTGAACTCACTATGTAGCCCAGGCTGGTCTCAAACTCACAGCTATCTTGCTTCAGCCTCCCAAATACTGAGAATATGGACGTACACCGCCACACCATGCCTGTTAAGAATAATTTACATTTTAATTTATTTTTTGTTTTTCTATGTATATGGAGAAGGAGAACAATAACTTTGAAAAATAGACTGAAAATGCTGTTTCAGACCAAGTTAAAAGGTATATGCATACAGGTACATTATTTTTTACACTCTCAGAAAAATTTTAAGAGGTTCTATTCATTCATTTGTAAATAATTGGAGAAAATATAACGTGTTCCAATTTGGAGTGTGATTTGCTCACAGAATATTTTTTCAATATATCCACAGGAAAATGATGATCAGAGAAATGAGGCATATTCACTCACCTAGGAACTAAGAAACATGTGTACTAGTTCACAGGGTTTCCAAGGTTTCACAGAAAGAAAGCAGGTAAAAACCTTTAGAACCAAGACTTGCATATGCCAGGTGCTCAGGAATATTAACTCCTAGGAGCAGCAGCAGCAGCAGCGCTGTTATTTTTGCTTTTTCTCCAGGTTGCATGTTCAGGTGCTGGGGATAAGGTGGGATTGACAAAACTGACATAGTCTCCCCAATGGGACTCACACTGAAGCACATGAGGCAGCAACGCACCAGGCAATGTGTACTTTCAAACTGCAATGAGTGCAGAGACTTTGGGAATGTAACAGAAGGAGCTGACTGAGTCGTGGGGAGAAGAGCACAGGAGTAGCGAGGAAGGGTCCCTATGGCCACAATAATAAACTGAAATATGAAGAATGCTCTGAGTGAGTGGGCTAGGGCGTGGAAAGTCCTCCCCTGGGAAAAACTAACATATATGAAGGCTTCTGAGCAGAAGCAGTAGGGACCATTTGAAAAAGAGAAACATCAAAGTGTGTGGAGCCCAGAAAATACAGTAGAAAGTAGTCTAAGGTGAGTGACAGGCTAGACTGCTTCTGGCCCAGGTAGGGTATTATAATCGCGGTAGGAAATTTCATTTTACTCTAAGATAAATTGCCAGCTGTTGAAGGTTTAAGTAAGGGAGTGATGTCCTGCGACTCTGGCTGCCGTGGGGAGAGTGGGCCGAGAACAGTGAGCGGGAGGAATGGCCAAAACAGAAGGGCAGGGACCAGTTAAGCTTCCCTCTGTAGTTCAAGTCGACTGTGATGGAAGCGGAGATGGAGAGAGGTGGGTAAATACACACATATTTACATACAAAGATCGATTCCTTGTGGGAGGTGAGTGAGCGGGAGCTGTCTAGAACAGCTCTGGACTGTCTGGCTTGGGGAGTTGCCTGGGCAATGGAAGCCTGCCTGAGGCCACCTAGTTAGCAACCAGCAGAGCCAGGCCTGAGCCCTAAGGCTCCGGGTGATGTCTTGTAACACATTGCAGCTGGTTCGCAGCAGCCAGAACTGAGTTCCTGTTGAGTGAGACATCGTGTTTTGGACTCCATGGAAAAGTTCTTCCTAAGTTGGAACATCTAGTAACCTCGGACTTGAAGCCAGAGCATGTGGGTTAAAATCTAATACCATGGACAGGCCACTCAATGTTGTAGAGCTGGTGACCTTATTTTGTTAAAAACAGCAGTCAACCACTTTTGTGAGTGGGAGAGGATCTAGGTCTGTCTACAGTAGGTACAGACAAGTCTGAATCCTGGGAATGGCATTTGCATTTTGTCCTTGGTCACATTCCTCTGTATCTTTTTTTTTTTTTCTTCTGAAGGTCATTCCTGTGATTTGGGGACCAAGAAGAGATTTCAACTGAACATATTTTTGCTCTGCAGTCCCAGGTATAGTCAGCTGAAGTTTCCTGCATGTTAGTGTCTCAGTATGGTAGAAGTGGTAGTGATAACACAACTTGTCCTCTAATCTGTCGCTCATTACCACCATGTGGAATACTGCCCTGTTCTCCACACTTGAAGTCTGGAAATAAGAAATGGTATTTAGTTAAGAGCCTCAAGCAGAGAAGCTCAGAGTTGATGTACTTACTAAGAACTCTGGGTGGCTTTCTGAAAGAGACTCATGGGCCCCCACCAAACCAGAGATTCTAACTCAGCAAGCAAGATGTGGCTGAGGAATCTGTATTTTTGTAGATTCCCAAGGTAAATCTGAGGCAGGTGATCCAAGAACTGTACTGAAAGAATCACTAGTGTAGAGGTTTAGTTTGTCTGTAATTCAATGGAGGTGAAGCCCTGATTGCTTCACTATATCAAGCTGCTCAATAAACAGTGGAGTTAGACTGGAAAAACGCTGAATTTTTTAAAATTGAATTACTGTGGCTATGATTCTGTTTTTCTTGTCATTTATTTCAAACAAGCTGCTGCTGAATCTGCTTTTATTTTAGGATCAATGAGTGTTAGGGATATTTTTAAGCATTGGATTAATATTAGAGAAGTTGAGCTTTAAAAAAGTGTGTATTGAGTATTGCGTGTGTGTGCACGTGTGTGTCTGTGATAGTTGGAGTTTATGAAAAACCCAAACTATTATCAAGTGGGTTAAAAAGGCTTGGGATTCCTGTTCACAAGAATCTGCTCCTGCTGCTGAAAGCCTATTCCATTTCCACTATTCACTTAAGATTTACAAGGAGATACTTAATTAAAAGTAAATTAAACTGATACCAAACTGACCACGGCATCCCTGAGGCGTGCTCTGCTGGACCGAGTGGCCAAACTTCAGGAGTTTCCTCCTGTCCCTGGAGGAAGCATCCTGGAAGCTGTCTGGCTACCATTTTCATTGCCCTTGCTGGGCTTTCTTAAATTGTCTTGATGGTAAGAGTCAAAGGTTTGAAGGGCTGGAGCAGAACACCCCCCACTCCAAGTGGGCTGGTCTGTCCAGTGTAGGCATGGGCCCGTGGGCATGATCAGCTTCTCAATAATGCTCAGGCCCTGACACATGTGTGCAAAGCACAACTCCCAGCAAATCATACACTTGGTAGGCATCTGATTTCAAAATACCAAGTACCAGAGGATGTATTCATGGGAAGAGCAAGGTGAAGAGCAGAGACCTTGCAATGACAAGGGGAGCAGGTTGAAGTGATGAGTCTTTCTCCTCCTCTTAGCAAATCTACCTACAGGAGTTGCCTCTCATCACTTTACCCTTCCATTCCCACAGTCACCACCCTGTCTCTTTTTCCAGTCTAGCTCAAGCCTTCTGCAGGAACCTAATGTGGCCTTCAGCGTTTGATGGATGAAGGTCAACATCAGGAGCCCTGATAGAGGCCACTGAGTAGATAGGAAGAACATGGGAGCAGACAGAACTATATTTGAATCCTGACCTTGAATGAAATCCTCCAGCCTAGTAAATACCTATGTTATACACTATGCCTTCCAGATGCACAGTGAAGATCAGGATAAGAAGGACTTGACCGAGGGAGTTGAAGGCCTGTTTTTTATTAGAGCAGGCCCCATGAACAGGATGTAGGCTTGCTGGCTTAAAGGACTTGTTAGCTAAGGTTTACTTTAGCACCAGAATTGCCCCACCTCCTTTGAAATATTTGGGTTTTAAATAAAAGTATGTTTGTTTTTCCCAATTGCATTCTGTAACTTTAAATACACTGTGCCACACGTCTGAAAGCTCTTTCTAAGGGCATTTGTTGTGCGGGCCACTCAGATATGCATGGAAAGTCACTGCATGCAGTTTACCAAACAGAGTGAATTCTCACCTCAAAAGATGGTTTTCCTGCTGCCAGCCACCTTGTCCTTATGTGATATCCCCATTGCACCCCAAGAGAGATTTGCTTCCCCAAACTCAAACCACTCAACAGCAATCACCTCCTGTTTTCCTAATATGTGGCCAGTCTTTGTGTGAATACCATGCTATTGAGAGATGCCACGGAGAGAAGTGAGAACCAGTTCACTGATCAACAGTCCTTGGAAGTGCTTGCTACTCTCATCAACCTACCACCCCCAAGTTCTGTGTGAATCTATTCCATGTTTGGACGATACCACCTTCTTGGAAACACTTTAGAAAAACATGGCTGACTCCCAAAGTCTCAGGCTATCCCTCAGAGATTGCTTCTGCCAGCAATTTTGGATCAAAGAACATTCTGGGCTCCACCCTACCCACATGGGTAAGCAGAGCACTCTCATTCCAAGCAGGGGAGGGGCTGGAATCTTAGAGACAGGATTTTACTGGTCAGGAGTAAGCTAATGATTTAACCTGGCCGGCAGGACCTGAGGAAAAAACTAACTATTCCATCAACCAACACAAAATGCATTTCTAACATTTACTACCAGCTATAATGTCAGAGTATCCAGGCTTCTAAGGGTCTGCAAGTTTGGCCTAGAATGTGAATTAGTAGTTGAGAGCTATTATATGCTTAAAGTGAGTTTAGGTACAAAGGAAAAATAAAGCATATCTCAAGTGCCTTTAGAACAGTTGTCAGAGACTGAGACATAGTAACTACTTTAAAGTACATGTTGTTTTTTATTATTTATTATTGTAGTTACTTTGCTAGGTGTTGTGGCTCCTGGGTAGGTCATTTATCTCGTGCCAGGGTGTTTTACATCACTGGCTACTCCCCTCTCAGACCTCCTCTTACTACATTCCCCTCCTACCTCTTGGGCAGGACTTCTCTGTCCTCCTCTGACGCCACCTCTTGGCTTTGCCTCTTCTCTGTGCCCCTCAAGGCTTAGAGAGCTCATGTCTTCGCTCTGCTCTGCCCCTGCTTGCCCCTTCCCTCTGCGTGCTGATCTTTCTGGGTTGTGGTGTGACTGATAATTCTCCAGCCTGTCCCTTGAGTTCTGTCGGCCCTCCCACTATGTGTGCAGGCAGCAACAGATTGACTGTGTTAATATCTCTTGTAACATTCAACTTGTCCAGATATATTCATCTAAATGGCTCCAGTCGGCAGAATTTCCTCCTTATCAGGATAGCCTCCCTCTGGCTCAATGTGGCTTACTGTATGAGATTAGCCTTTCCTGCAGTTTGCTTTCTTCTGCCTGTTTATTTTAAAAATTAATCTTTCACATTTCTTTCATAAAAACAAATGTGTATTATACAATATGCATAAGTATATAATGTAACTATTAGAATATATAATGAATAGATATAAACACTATGTATATGTACAAAGACACATGTTTCTTTGCATATTTATATTTATTTATGATGTCAATTATTTATCTAACTAACTCTCACGTATTATTCTGTTCCTCTGTTTCTGGCTGGTTTCGCTATGATCTATCCTGGATCATAACAGAAACCTCTGTAATTTCATTTCCTCTAGTCTGTGAGACACTTTCCAATGGTACCAGAGCTTATACGTGTCCCACGTCTAGAATTTGATAGGCTCTCCACAAATACTGAGTGCGTACCTGACCAACGAATTGGGTAAGTGAACACACACATCAGCGGACTAATCTTTCTGCCGTCAGCGTTTCCTCTCCAGCTAGTCATGCCCACTTCAGGCATAGGTACCGCCTCAAATTTCAGCTCCCTTCAGCTATTCCTTTGCTCAAAAATAAAAAAAAGACTCTCCATTACTCTTTAGAGCAGCTTTAAAGCCTCCCCCACCTTGCTACTTCATTCGTTCTGATATTTTGTCCTCCTGCTCTGTTCTGCATAACTATCAGTGCCTCCTCCTAGTGCTGAGCTCCTCTGTGCACATTTCTTCTAGATTCTTGCATTCCAGACTTTCTCTCTGACTGTCCTGTCCCGATCAGTTCATCCTTCAGTGCCCACACCTTAGGCCTTAGCCACACACAGCCCACACAGACACAACCCCTTTCCTGAACTTCTCACACCCACGTTGCCTCTGCTTGACTCCTCCTCCAGGACCGTCTTGTGTTATCATCTGACAGTCACTTTATAAGGTCTTGGGATTAGGAGCCACATCTTAATGTTTCTTTTGGATCTAGACTATTGTTCAGGGCAAAACTGATGGTCAGTGAAATCTTATCAAAATGAACTAAATATAACACGAATTTTACAGACTATGCTCAAAGCGAATAGCTGACCTCGGCCCCTCGTGTCTCCATCTAGTCACTAAATTTACTACTTTACATATGGAGCGGATCAAATCCTTCAGGTCTCCAGTGTATCTTGCAAGACACAGATCCTAATAATGGTGACAAGGAGCGTAGTAGCTGATATATTTGAGTCCTCGCTCTACAGTGTTCAAGGCTCTACGCCAAGTATTTTCATCTTCTAATTCAATCACCTCACAATCCTATGGAGTGAGTTTTATTGCCTGTTTTTCAAGATGAGGAAACATATCAAGCCTTCAGACATGCAGTGAGCCCTCACTCAGTTCCATCCCAGGGCCAGCTTCTGGAGATACAGAATCAATCCATCACAGTCCCTGCCCTTAAAGTGTTTACCGACCTTGTGGGGGAAAGGAAAAGGAGTAATCATGATGTGGTTTTCTAAGTCCAATATCAGAATTCATAATTGGCCTTCCTCTATCAAATGAAGTTAGTCTAAGCGCAGGGTGAGGAGCAAGGAGAAGAGCTGGCATCAGAGGAGGTCAAAGACAAGTTACAATCAAGAGGCAGGAGGAGAATGTAGTGGGAGGATGTAGTCTGAGAAGGAGTAGTCAGTGATGTCAAACACCCTGGCACAAAACAGATGACCTGCTTGGGAGCCATGACACCTACCAGCAGCAATGACAATCATCAATAATAATACAAACAATAACATACTTTAAAGCAGTTGCTATGTCTCAGGCTCTGACACTGTTCTAAGGCAATATATGTTTTACTTTCATTTATGGCTAACTTAATGTTAAGCACAGAGTAGTTCTTAATAACTAATATCCAAACAATGCCTTAAAATATTGTCAGCACATTATATCAGCAGTATTCCTCCTAATAACCTATAGACCAGTGTTCCATCATGAGAAAGCATCAGAAAGCTGCTGGAAGAGTATTCGGCTTGAAATACGGCTGCGGATGACCATCTGGATGGGGGGCTGGTCACATGGGGACCTGGAGCTGAGGAGTTCACTAGTGGTAGGGGATGAAGAGGGGATGCTGGCAAATTGGGTTTGGAGATACTGTGCTGGAGAATCTAGTGAAAAGTCGAGACATCCTCCATTAAGCAGAGCAGAGATGCAGAGCTTGATCTGGAGTTTCAGGGATGGGGTAGGAAGATCTGGTTTGGAGACACACGCTTGGGAATCATTATGCACACATAGGTGGTAGTTGAAGCATTTGATGTCCTAAACACCATTTTGGAGCTCAGCAGCCAGCAGCTCTGTTATTACTGCATAGAGGATGCACCGGAGGAGGCTGAGAGAGGCCAGTTTGATTATAACTGCAGAGCAGCTGGAGCCTTTCATCCTGGGGGCAGGGGGACGGGAGCCAGCTAGTCCTGTGGGCACAGACGCAGTGTTCTCCCCGATTCTGGAAGGCATTTCTCAAGATGAACTCTGGGTACGATAATTATGCTGGTTGGTAAGTTGATCTAGCCTCAACTGCATGGATGGGAGCCCACAACAAAATGCTTCCGTGTTATTCAATACATTGGCTTTTCTTTAAAAAGACACATTTTAATTCTTTCTTCCCTAGTAGGTTTGGGGTAATTACGTTAGATGAAACTATTTTGATAACCGTCTTTCTTGAGGATGCAGCACCTCTATCCTTCAAAACCTAAGTTAATTAGATATCTGATGTTAACAAAAGCTTCCATTTAAAAAAAAAAAAAAAAAAGAGTCCTCAAATGCTACATCCCCCAGACTTCTGCTTCAGTAGAGGAGCCAATGCTAAGTACAGCTTTTATCATCAAACTGGCATTTTTGTATGGTTAATCATAGATGTCTGCTGCCTCTAGATGGCAAAGGCACCCCCGCTGCCACCCCCAAAGCTGAAAGACTGGTCAACATGGTAACATTCATGTTTTGCCCATGACAAGCCCAGAGAGCTGTCTTATATACACTGAGATATTAACTTAGTCTGCCATCCAGAGGCTATCTAATTCACAGAGAAAGCTGTGACTTGGTAATAAAAGTGAGATAGTCTTAGTGAACTCAGATGGTAAATGCCAGTAAGTAGGAAAGGATGCACAGTGTTACTTAGAAGTGGGCACAAGGATCAGGTTCCGGAAGTGTTCCTAGTGACAGATTCTCAGAAATGCAGTGCCTCCTGGCAATAAACGAAACTTAGATGAGAGTGCCTTATCACTTATCAGTCCTCCCTACCCCACCCCAAACAGGCAGATATGCACATGCACTCTCGCACATCACACACACACACACACACACACACACACACACACACCCTTTATGCTGGGCAACACAGGGGCATTACTTTTCCAGTTTAGAGAAAGAAAACCGTTCATAGCTAGCAAGACTGGCAGCAGATTTGGTTCCTGGAGAAAGGCAGAGCTGAAGCTATGACCACAGTAAGCTTGTGTGGGAGCGCCTGTTCCACATGTCCCCAGCTCTGTGATCTCAAGTGTGTTGCCTCATTCTCCTTAGTCTCAGGACCGTATTAAAAACAAAACAAACAAAACAAAACAAAACAAAACAAAACAAAACAAAACAAAACATGGGGATAATGCTGCTCACTTCAATTCAATTAATAATACTGAGTGTCCTGCAAGTGTCAAGCACTGTCCTGGGAGCACAGCGTGGAGCAGTATCCCCAGAATTATCCCCCCCCAGGGACAGGAGGATTTCAGTGAGTTTGCTTCGAGGATTTAGGGATGTTGGGCATGTATGTGGCTTGGCTCCTGGTTGCTGAGCCCAAAAGTCAGCATGCTCCTCGTTCATCAGAAGATGAGCAGCTGAATTTGAGCAACAGGAGAGTCTCACTGCAGGACATTTAGCAGTACTAGGCCTAGGACTGAAGGGTATTATTTTGCAGAACTTCAGAAGACTTTAATAGCAAACACATTGAAAAAGCCAGTGGGTTTTAGAGTTGGAGAGAAACGGCTCAGCATCTTCATTTTGTCCCTCACTAACTATATGATGAGATGCAATTTGCTCAATCTTTTTGGAGCTAAATTTCCTCATTTGCAAAATAGAGTTATTGTTAGAGGTACTAATGTCAAATTGATCTTATAGGCGATAAAGAAAATATTGTATGTGAAAAGGCCATGTTAAAAAGCAAAGCGGTATCCACATGTTAGTTATTATTGATTATTTTCATTATTATTGAGTAATCATCAGCAACAAGAAGATCCACCATGTGGTGCTTTGGGGACTGTTGTTCCGGGCTGAGGGATTGCAGCAGCAACGTTAACACATTTCATAGGCTCCAGAGTGACATCCGATCACTGGAAAAGATTTGTAAATAAGTCCCTGACCTAATTAGGAGCAGATTCAAGGAGGTGGATTTTCTTCTGAATAATAGCAGCAGAGACCATGGCACAGACAGCAGGCCTGGGAAAGGCCTTTCTCAAGTTTCCATGAGTAACATCAGCAGCATTTTTCATCCATTGCGGCTCCTGCTTGATCTCTTTCTCAGTTCACTCAGTCCACCTCTGTTTTAGGGACGGATGGAGAAGTCATGTAAGAGGCACAGGTTTGCATCATTCTCAGAAGGCCTCCTCAGCAGCCACCAGCCAGCATCCCCATCTGGGGCCCATTGCTTCTGGGCCTGAGGACCCAAGATAAATTATAGGCTCACTGAGCCACCATCATAGAACTTGGGGACCTTGGTTATCTCCTCAAACAGGCATTTTAATCCTGATAGTCTTGAAAGCCCAAGTTAAGGCATTGGCTTTACCATTTCTTCTAAGAGACCATAGAATATTCATGCATAGAGATGCTTAGGGAGCATCTCAGATGGCCCAGAGTTTTTAAGGTAGATTGTAGGACTTCCTCTGCCTTACAGTACTCCACTAGAACTCACTACGGCTTTGTCACCCCAACTTACCATAGTTTCATGAGTTCATCATGCCTCTCTACCTTTGGACATGGTTTCCTTCTGCTTAGAAGAAATATTGCTCCTCTGCCTGGCTGTACGGTCCCTGTTAATCCCTTAAAACCTCAGTTCAGGAGTCCCTCTGTGAAACCATTTCTGATTCTCACTCTTTCTTTGCTCTACCTAAAATTCTGGCTTTAAATCCAAGAACTTTCAGGACATTTCTTGTCTCCTCAAGAAATTTTTTTTTTTGCAAATTGTTGGAGTTGACCTGATTTCTTCTATAGCCTCTGACAATTAGACCAAGTGCAATGCATGGTGCTGGAAATGGACTACGCAGTTGTGAAACCTTGATTTGAGGCAAGACTCTAGATTGCTCAAATGAAAGTTATGTAACCTTGGCACAGTGCAATGGCAAGAGGACCTCGCAGTGAGCAAGGATTCTGAGTCTAGTTCTGGTGTGACCACACCTCTGCTTCATTCCCACCAAAGCCATTACACTGCCCAGCCCCTAAAGACATCCCTAGTTCAAGGCAAGCATCAATACAGAGCTAGTTCTCTCGGGGGACCAGAAATCAAACTTAGTGACCCATTTGCGGGAGCCACTGGGGCTGTGCTGGGAGCCATTTCCCCATCTTAAGATAGCGATCAGGACAGGGAAGCCAGTCTCATTATTAATAATGAGGCTGACTATGCAGAGGTAGGCGTTTGGGTGAAAGATGCCATCACAGCTCAAAGTAGTTATTATTTGATCATTATTATTACTACTCAAAAATGGTTTTGTTTTTCTATGGCATGAAAACCATTATTTAATATTCTTGGAAAGCCATTCCCATTCCATGTTTATGATTATATTTTCTTTCTTTGGATCTCCTTGAAGATTTCTACCAAGACAAAGGGCTCAGACAAGAAAAACAGAAACTTGGACCACAAATGCAGCTCGGGCTAAAGAAGCGTAAGGCCACCTCTTAATCCTGAGATGTGGAGGACGTGTTGGGCCTTGTTCTTCAACCCATTTCAGTCCATCCCAATGCCTCCTGCTTTAACCTCCTCCAACCAGAGCAGGTCTACTTCCACATCTTCCTTTTGTGTACCTTAATGCTCTTAGTAATTTAAGAACTCTTTGATTTCAGAGACCAAAGTCATATACTTTGATGGGGAAAAAACTCAACATCTGAAATAGTTACATTCAATTTTTCTGTCTTCCATTAGTTATGTGATATTAGATGACTTACTTAGCCTTTTGAATTGGTTTCATCATCCACCATGCAAGAATAATACAACTTACTTTACAAGTTAGTCGTGAAGATAGATCAGGGGAGGAAAGGTGTGGCAGTATACATTAGTGCTCTAGGATTGCACAGTCTTTCCCACTAACTAGCTGCTTGGTCCTATCAAGTTTTAAACTTTCTAAACTTCAGTGTTCTCTATGTAATATGGAACCAAGCAGGTTCCTCTTTATAAGGCTATGAGGGGATTATTGAGTTCATGGAGCTCAAGAACTCGGCTTGGATGTTGACATACCCAGTGTGCAGTAAATGCTGGCTGTCCTTGGAGTGGCCCTTGGTTTTCCCTCCCTCTCTTCCAGCTTGATCTTCCAAGGCCTTCTACTCAGTACCTGGCAGCCAGGAGATAATAGTCCCACTGATACATCTTGTGTTGCACTGCTTCTCATATGGCAATGTCTTCTATTCCAATGTTTATAGGTTCAAGAATGGTTCTTAGTTTGTCCATGAATTTAGTGTCCATATTGAAAAAGAAGAACTCAGTGAAAAGGCTAAGATTAGCACTTTAGAGAAGGGAAATAAGGTTATGACTGAACATAAGAAGAGAGAAGGAAGGAGGGCTTGGGGAGGATGCAGGGATTGGAGGAGGGAAATGGCACAGGGAAAGACTGCTAGGTTAACCTTGCATGGACTCCTACATTCATATGCCTGGATAGTAAAGACCTGGTCCCTCTCTTAAACTGGGAATGGTAACAGGGGCTCAGGAGAAGGTGACACACTTGTCACCTCACTGAGAATCCTAGGTCTCTAGAAGTCTGCAGCCAAATGGACCCCACATGACAAACTTTGCTCAGAGGAACCACAGAGGCCCCATCTGGCCCTTTAGGCTGGTAAATCCAATGGCCCTGAGCATGCTTCCCCAGAAACCAAAAGCTTGGCATTCTCAGTCAAAAATTTCCCCTCTCAGAGTCCTCAGGGGCCATGGCCAGGCCCTCTACACTCAGCGTGGCAGCAGAGACCAACTGAAGGCAGCTGCCGGGCTGTGGGCCCTGCTGGGTTTGGCCAGCAACCTCTACTTCCAGAGTCGAGCACAGCACACAGTGGGCAGAGCACCAAGAGGCCTGCCCCCTCTGCAACTGGAGCACGTAATTGGGAAATCCAAGCCCAGCCCATTTGGGACGATTCTCTTTTCATCAAAACCAAGCAATTCTTAGAGATCATCCAGAAACCCAGGCCTGCAGCCACACTTCCTCTGTGTCAGAACTGCCTCTGCAGGCAAAGGAAGATGAGAACCCTGTTTGCCTTTAGTTCTTTTATTTCTGGAGGTAAATAGAAGTCCCTGGAAAAGGCTCTGAGGTCCAGGGCATGATGTGTTACACAAGTGGCTCCGTCACTTCAGAACGTCCTACTAGAAGGTTAGGTAACTGCATTGGATCCCCTACACCTCATGCCACCTCCTTAGGGTCCCACGGGAGCTCCCAGCCCCTCAACCACATGCTGCGGCTCCAGAATTTTGGATATAATGCTTTTACAAAAATGCAGTTTAGCTTATCTGAGGCTTGTTAATACAGTAAGTCATGTTTCATTTCATTCTCTTGAGGAAATACAGGGGTTTGTATTCCCCTCTCCCCAGGATATTCAAGAACGAGTGTATTTGTGGTTTCCTTATGACAGGCAGAATTTCCTAACTTCCTTTCCCCACCCAACCCCATCCTGGAGCTGGACTTTGTTCTGCAGACTTCTACTGGTCAGAAAGTCCTCATGCTATGGCCATATTGCCCCCCTTCCTGGGCTATTTGCCCCTCTGCCGCCAAAGTCCACCGGGTTCCTTCTCATGTTACTCCTGCTTACCTGGGAGAATAAGTGGATGGAAACATTCACTTCCCAGTGCTTTTTAAACCCAATGCTAGTATAACTTATTTCTTCTTTTGATTGGGATGTGATATGCACACAATGACATACACAGATCCCAGGTGAACAGCTCAGTGATTTCTGCATGCATAGTCACCAGTGTAACAACCTCCCCGATCAAAATGTGGAACATTTCTGTCCACTTCCAGGCCATCAGTACCTCCTGTCAAAGGTGATAGTTATTGTGACTTTATTTTTACTTGCTCTTGAACTTCATATGAATGGTCTCAGCATGTACGATTCTTTGTACGGTTTCTAATTTTTCTACTAGGGATTTACCTTCCTTGACATACACTGAGCACTGATCAAATAGTCAATGAAGTGAATGTGTGAAAATGCATGTATGAATCTAATTTTTAAAAGGACATTTATTTAAAAAGCAAGACTTTCGGGGTTAGAACCACATCATCGCTACAACAAAACAAAGCAAGGCAAAACAAACGGCAAAGGCATGAGAATAATCATTGCTTATACATAGTAGCTTTTAAAAAGAATATGCAAAGTATTATTTGTATCCCCTCTTCCTTGCCATCCTCAGCCATGGAATTAAATTATATCTGCTGATGGGGTCATAGCAGCCTCTCTTGCTTACATTATTCTTTTCAAAGAAAGGTCTGATGGCACAGAAGGGGCATAGTCAGAAACTGGCTTGGACTCTGTGTGTCACCACTGGTACAGCATGGTACAGTGGATTCAGTAACATGTTCAGCACTTGCTAGCTGTGGGTGCCTGGAGCATTATTCAGCCTTTCAGACTCAGCTTGCTAATCTGTGAAAAGTGTATGGAGCAGATGACGGGAAATAATGGCTGTAAATGTCCAGTGAAAGATATAAAGCAGTAAACAAAGATAAGTTCTACAAATGAGTTGTGATGGCTAATTTTATGCATCAGCTGGGAAGGTCACGGTGCCCAAACATGTGGTCATACATTTCTCTGGATGTTTTGAGGGAGATGTTTTGGGGGAAGAATTAATATTTAGATAAGTGCATTTAGAATAAAGCACATCCCCTTCCCATAATGTAGATGCGCTTTATCCAATCAGTTAAAGGCCTTAACAGAACAAAGACATTTCTCTTCAGCAAGTAAGACTTCTGCCAGATGCCTTTGGCTATGACCTGTGACTATTTCCCGGGTCTCAGCCTGACAGTCTACCCTTCACGTTTTGAAATGTTCAAGCTTCCACACTCACGTAAGCTGATTCCTTAAAATAAATCTACATGTTTTTGGACACATTCTATTGATTCTGCTTATCAAGAAACCCTAATTGTTAATTTTTCATTTAGTTCAGTGATTCTAAATTTTCTTGTTTTTTCTCCTCTTTCAGTTCAGATGCCATCAAGATTA
>NW_004955419.1:18860688-18871098 GCF_000276665.1 Chinchilla lanigera | reverse complement strand
TTGCACTTGCCAGGCAGGCGCTTTTGCCGCTGAGCTAAATCCCCAGCCCCCAAGATTACTCTTTTCTAAATCACTAAAGAATATGGTAAGCCATATTTTTGTTATTAAATTTATCTCAAGTAATAGTTTTTCTTTTCATTGTTTTCTTGGCCATCATCCCTGAGAGACGCAGGAGAAATAGTAGCATTCCTGCAGACACAGTACATGTGGCACTCAGAAAGGTTGTAATGATATTTAGCTGGATACTTCTTACCTCTGGCTTGCCACCTGAGCACAATTTGCAACTGTGCGCACAACTGCCACGTGTCTATGAATTTCCCTAGAAGATGCAGTATGAACTGTCATATACACACCTTTGTCTAACACCACACTCCTTCTTTCCCCTAGCAGTGAACTGATATGGCAAAAACATAAAATTTCTCGGCATCTCCCTTGTTCTCCCCCAAGGTGAAATTTTAATTTAAACTTCTGTCCTTTAGATCTTGTCTCCTCTCATCTTGGTCATGTTCACCTGAAGGATTCCCAAGCCGAAGGGCCCCCCAACCCCTCTGACAGCCCTGCAGAGCTGGTGGAAAGGGAGCTGGTGGAGAAGTCTGTCTTCCTCCCTTCTGGGGAAGGCCTCACCCCACACGATGGTCACTGTGTCTTAGATGAGCACAGCACAGGTCAGAGTGCTGTCACAGCGAGGGAAGTGGAGCCATTGCGGTATGTGTTTTTGGTCATAAAATATCTTGTTCATGTTGCTTCAGTGACACATGCATAGTTATAGACTTTTTTAAAATTCCCATGTAATTGGATATCTTTCTATAGCTTTACTATATTCCCATCTAACTTTGTTAAGTCATGACTTGAAAATATGATGAGATTTGGGATCATATTATGGGGTTTGTCTCAGACTTCTACAAACTCTTTTTCTCCTTTTTTTTCCTTCCTCTATCTGTTTCTTTCTCATTCTTTTCTTATTTTAAGAGGTTATTATGGAAAGGGGGACCACTTCTCAGATACTAAGTGTGGTTTGTTCTAATATTTATTATATTTATGTAAACATTCTGCCCTCCCCCCAACTGCATTGGGTCTTCAGGTCTTAGACTACTGAATTGGCCTGATGTCTATGGACTTCAGACACATGCTAACCTGAGTTCCTAGTCAAGTATTAATAACCTAAAATGATTTCACCTGTTCTTTAACCTTGGATTTTAACTTTCTCTCTCTATGTTGTACCATCTCATTTATCAAAGGGTAATAGATACTCATTTTTTGACAATTTCGTGGTGAAAATCATAATGTTTTCTTTAATTACATTATCATACTAAACCTGAAACTTGCGAATATATTACATATATGTTTACATATGTCTTTGTGTATATAAAATATATTTTGAGTACTTCTTTCTAAAAAAACTTCTGTATAGTTTTGAAAGAAAAGAAGTAATATTTATGAGGCACTTGGTGTGGTGTTGAATATAGCAGGTGGTCAGTAAATATAGGGACCACTGTGGTTCTTATAAGTTCAGACCATGTACCTATGTATGAGAAAAACTTCAAGAAAGCATTTAAAACACTCGGTTCATTTAAAGGACATCATAGAACATTTGAAAATGCTTGAATAGCAACTTTCCACAACCAGCAAACAAGGTATAGGTCATCTGCATTCTAGAGCAGTGATTCCCAAACTCTTTCATGTCATTGCACACAGAAAAAATAAGAATATTTGTCCAGGATAGGATAGGGTGGAGAGGATCTGAGACTGCCTATATGGGGCTTGATTTGTTTTTTAAAATATCACTAGTTTTTCTTTCTATTAAATTCTTATAATGAAACAATGTTTTCAAGGTAATATTAAATATTGAATTGAAGGAAAACTTCCAAATAAGTGTTTTTAAATTTCCCACGAGAAGTTAAGTTTATTTCCATGCACATAACTTTTAAAAATAGGTATTTTTCATCATGATTCAAATGAATGCAAACAATTACTGTCTTCTTCTTTTCGTGGTGCTGGGAAGTGAACCTGGGGTGTGCTAGAAAACACTCTATCTCTGAGCTATGTTCCCAGCCTGACCATGGTATTTTAATGATGGCTTCTTCAAATTCTTGATCACAGACCAGAAACTTTTCACACAGAAGTGGTTCAAATTTTAAAGTAATTGCATAACACGTCACAAATTTTTACAGTGGAAATTGCATTTTTAAGAACCTGACAGTTCCTTCTTGTTGTGTTGGTAAATATGGAATTGTTTATAATAAGCCAAATGGATCCAAATCCAATTGAACCTCTTTATGTCAAAGGTTTTGGAATAACCATGAAGCTCCCGTTTGTATCACATGCAAACGTTCTTCAAGAAAATACTTTTCGACCAGCTAATAAAGCGTTAAAAGGTCTCAGTAGCCACAGAGGAACAGAGGTCCCCTATCCACGTGAGACTGGAGACTGGCCTGCTGTGTGGGGCTGCACTCGTAGGCTCCACAGTTGGGTCTTCAAGGTCTGCCTACTCCACTGACAGACCCCAGACCACACCCAGCTCCCTGAATACCTAGAACAGGGCTCCTCAACAGTTGGTTCCATGTGTCCTATCCACTGGACAGTGACATTCCAGGTCCTGTGTTTGGAACTGACCCTATGTTTTCACATTGCAGATGGCTCACTAAAGGTTATGACAGTAAAAGATTATTATAGTGCCTCAGAGTACGCGTCTCTTTACCTGCAAATGGATTGCAGCTCCATAAAATTTGGGATGCACCCAAGTAAGTGTGCCATATGTGAGCACACCTTTCATCTATAAATGTGAAGTAGTAAACAGAAAGTTTCCAAACTACTGACACAGAGGTCAGGGCTGGGGTGTGGGATGGGGAGGCATCAAGTTAAATCTCTTGTTTTATAAATGAGAATTTGCAAATTAAGAGAGCAGGATCCAGACACAAAAGGGGTCTTCCCTCTGTAGAGAGGATCATATACCAGATCGCACGATCCCAGTGGTAGACAGAGGCTCTCCCTGTCACTCCTTGGAACCAGAGCAGCCAGAGAGCACATGCTACTTGGGAGCCAGGCTTTTCTTCCTCCTGCTTTGTGTGGTGTTCGCATCAATAATGTGTACTGTCCTCCACTTCTATTTCTTTCAAAACCTAAGGCTGAGAACAGAATTGTTTTAGAGGAATGATTATGCATTACTTGGAATAGAATGAGTACAATACATATTTGGTGTAGTAGAAATAAAGGGCTGAGATATTTTAGAGATGAGAGATCCTATCTGAACTTTAGGTTTGGATTAAAGTTAAATTTACTCTTTGGGTAAGTGGTCATACCCACCACGTACATAAAAACCTTGCTGAATAAAGGAACTTTCTTTTGCTGAATATGAAGTGTTTTGGTACCCTCCAAGATGCTTGGGCGGATTCAATATAGATTCCCTTGGAGAGATAGAACAGCATAATGGTTAAAAAATGGGGAAGGTCTGGTCTGGCTTTAAATCTGCACTTTACCATGTGTTATCTGTGGTGACGTGAGAAAATTACTTAGCCATAAGGTCTCAGCTTGATCTTCTGCAGAATGGAAACAACCTGCCTGAGTGCTTTACTAAGTTGACTAAGGTGCTACTGATATTTGAGGGCAGCAGCAACTTCCATGTTGAGACAGGCTGACCCATACATTGGAAGATGTTTAGTAGCATCCTGGTCTCTACACACTAACTATGTGGACCAAAACTGTCTTCAGACTTTGCCAAATGTTTCCTGCTGGGCAAAATTGGCCCACATTGAGAACCACTATTCCACGTAATCTAGAAGAAAATGTAAGGTACGTACCTAGGACACAGCATTGTGGTTATGACTGGGTCAGACCCATTTCCTCCATTTATAGGCTAGATAATGTCAGAAAAGCTACTTAAACCCTTTGAGCATCATCTATTCATTTTAAAAAGAGGACCATCATCTCTACTAGATTTACCTAATAGGATGATTATGCAAGTCAAACAAGGTTTCTGAGCTACAATTCTGCATAAGTCACCACGAGCTATTTGCAGTTCCCTTAACACAGTGCTGGTTAAGAGAGAATGGTTTGGTAATGAGACCTCATGGCTGAATCTAAAGCCCTTTTAACATTTCCAAGTGACGTGATCCGGAAGCATGCAATGTATTTTTCTTCTATTGTCATTTTCTCCATTTCACAGGAGAAGAAACTGAGACTGAGAAAGGCAAAGGGACTTGAAATACGGGGTCGAGATGTGATTCAGACCACTTAACTCCAAAGAGGGCACTATGTCTGCTCACATTGGTGTGTTTCCCAGGGAACACCAGGCCCATTGATAGGAATGAAGAGAGTCCCTTGTGCTCACCTCCAACGTAGGGTGAGGGCTACAGAAAGTGCTGCAGGACAGCTGAGGACACCGCAACTCTGATGTTTTTCTGCTGCTTTCGATCCAGGAGGGAGGTATCTCTGTAAGAACTGCTCGAAGGAAGTTGGAAATGAGAGGACAGAGCCAACCCCACCTCCACGCTATGAATCACTCACTTAGAGGGCTGAGTTATTTTTAACTTTGCAAGCCCTGGTTATTCTGGCTTCCTAGGGGAAACCCCTCTGGTGCCTGCAGCCTTGGTGGAGTCCCCGCTACCATTGTGAGCATCCAGCAGGCAGATGGGGGTGCAGGGGCTGCCTGTCCCCTTATCTCTCTTCACTCAGGCGAGTTCTGACCCCCAGGATTCTAAGCCTTGGGCTCGTCAACCAACATCACCCCCAGCCCCTGCACAAAACCGATGCATCTCAGGTGCTATGTAGTAGAAACTTCCCCTTCTAGTCTTGCCTGGCTTTGGAAATTGAGCCAAGTCCCTTCTTGAGATCCGATTTGTAGCTGTGAGCTCATGAAAAGGAAGCCTGTCCAGGACACAGAATGACATCTAGTCACACACTTCTTCTTTCGAAATGCCCCACTGGACACAGGCCTGGGATTCTAGGCAGCTATGGGTAGAATCAGCGCATGAACGTCAGCAACAGCCTGTTCTAACAGAGACTCAGACACACAGAGAAAGAGGGTATTTCGGTTAGCTTGGTGCAGTGCCCTCCAAGAGTACACTTGTCAGAATTCCAAGTCCAAAGCACCGGCTTTGGAGTCAGAGAAACCTGTTTTGGGAGCCCAGGCCTGCCATGTGCCATCCGTCTCACATTCTATTACTGCTTACAAATGCCTCCACCCTCTGTTGCTGAAACACATTTTTTAAAAAACTAGCTATTATCCTCCCCAATGCTGTAAAATCAAGCATTGCTATTGGACTTGGTTGAGGTACACAAGCATAGCACAGCACCCCGTACATGTCATGACCTTCCTATCGTAACTCCTTTGAGCACCATCTAGATGCCATTGTCCCTGGCCCAAACCCAGACGGCATCACTCCACACATAACAGTGCAGCAAGTATGGAGTGAGAGTCAATACTGGTTCTAGTGTAGTTCCTCTTCTGGCCAGCATGCAACCCCGGGCAAGTTATTCTTCTCAGCTCCGGCTCCCTACCTGGAATAGAATAGAACATTTACATGATTGCCATGGTGACTCAGTGAGACCACACACCACACACGATGCCTGGCACCATGCATGAACTAATACATTCACCTGCTGCTGCTTCTCTTCTATGCATATCTGCATCAACTATATGAGCTACATAGTCAGGACAACACAGAAATGGGGACCTTTTGAAACTCTCGTCTGTTGTGTAAGCCAGTAAAAGCACTGATTTTCATTCCAGCAGGTAAACTACTAGTTGTATTGGGAGCCCCTCATACCAGCTGATAAAAGTCACCACTTCTGTCCTCTCCTTTAGTGGCACGTAATTCTGGCTACCAAATCACCTGGGGATTTAAGAAAATATCCATGTCCAAGTCTTATTACAGAAGATTCTAAGCAGTCAAGAATGCAGAGCACTACGTATGTCTTTTCCAATGGTTCATTTTGCATTTAAAGGGCTGAAGCTCAGAGAGGATAACTGATTTTCTTTGGGGCAAACAGCTAGCATGGAGCCTACCTAGGAGGCCAAGTTGGTTATCGTGACACCCAAGGCAGACTGGAGAGAGATATTTTAATGAAACTGTGATGATTTGGTGCCAAAGACAGAAGATGTAGGGCAAATCAAGGACGACCCCCAGACTCTGTCTTGGACACGTGGTTAGATGATGATGTCAAACGCTAGGGAAGAGTTTTTTTTTTCTCTGCATATTAGTCAGCTTGGGCTGTCACAGTGAAATGTCATGGGGTTCAACAACCAGAATTTATTTTTCTCAAGTTCTAGGAATCGAAAGTCTATCAAGATGTCAGCATAGCCTTTTCTGTGCGGAGGCTCTTTCTGCTGCACAGGTGGGGAAGCCTCCATAGTGAGTTAAGGATAAACTGTGAGTTAACAGTGGAGACATTTCCTGATACAAGCATGGAGAATTGAGTTCCTGAGGACATCATCTCTCTGTGTGAGGCCTTCAGTGAGCAACGAAGATGCTCGCTGAATCAGGGGCCCCGCCGCCTTCAGGGATTTCAGCGTTTTGTAGCTATGAGAGGAGGGATTCCCTGAGAAGTTCACCCCTCAGGCTGTGGCCTCAGGTTGTGGACATCTTGCCTCTGAATGTGAGAGTCTTGAGGATGACCCAACCTTCTGCTTCTCTGTGGGACAGACTTGCCTTTAATTCCTTAGGCAGAGCACGATCTACCTACCTGACTGCTAAGTGGCTTGTTGGCATGAATCACGTTCTAATTCCCAAAGGGGTTTTACTTGTTGAAAAGAACATTCTCTTTGATCTCACAGCTTAGAGTGTATAGGTTTTACGCTGTTAATCGTGGTACTGGCATCAGGCTTTGCCAGCCTTTTTCTTGGAGGCCATGTGGTATTCAAAAGTTTGGCTGCTGGTCCAGTAACCAGTATGATTTGACTCCAGAAGCAAGGAGAACCTCAGGCTTTTTTGTTATTGTTGTTAAGCTGTGTAATGACAATAGGTCAGTCTAGATATCCAAGTAAAGGTGGGATTTCCTAAAGTGGCCCTCAGATCTGAGATATGATTGAAGAAATGGACATTTTTTGTCTTGCAGTATGGCTATCACACAGCCTAGTTAAGCACTCTACCACTAAGCTAAGCCCCATCTTGGGATGGCCCTCTAAGGACACTATCTCCTCTCTTCTTCTGGGCCATTATTACTACGTGATTAAAACAGCCATCTTGATAGAATTTATTTTGCTTAAGTATTTTCTATGAACAAAGCACATTTATTCCACGCTCATTTTAAACTTTTCAAATCAACCTGAAGCAGTAGACTGAGGTAGATGGCCTTAATTTTGCGAAGGAGAGATTCTAGCACTGATTAAAATATTCACACCCTATCTCCTGGATAGCAGTTAGGGGAGATACTAATATTTGCTGGGTGTCTGGTATGTGCCAGATTTGTTGTAAACACAAATTTATTTAACCCACAGATGACCCAGTGGAGAAGATAATATTGTGCCCATTTGAATGATGAAGAGATTTACCCATGAGAGCTGTCTCAGAGTACCCCAGCCTATAAGAAGCTTAGCCAACATTAACCCTTGGTCTTTTGACAATCTGTTAGGCTGTGTTTACACTCTAGAGGTCTGACTGTAAGTTGTATTTTCCTTAGTTGAATTTTGAGTAAAAAGAACCACAAAAGGAAAAGTGGGTAGTCTTGCCTGTTTACAGATGGATTTGGAAATCTGCTTTCATATATATATATATATATATATATATATATATATATATATATATATATATATATCATAGAGACATAAACCAGTTGTTGTGAGCTTGAACTTTCCGATAATCAGCTGTCATAAACCAAGCTGAGATTTCCAAGTTTGATTGCATTGCTCAAGGCCACAAGCCAGGGTAGCAGCCCTCCATAAAGAAGACTATGTTTGCTCACGCGTGTTACTTATTTTCTTTTTCTGATGCTCTCTGTGGCCTGGCAGAGATCTGGGGAGAGCAAGAAAGCCACCATGGCAGAGATCATTTCCAGTTCCTTGTCCAAGTCAGCCTGGCTGAGCTTTGAATTAGGACTGAAATGTTATCCCAGGGAACTAAGCACATTTAACCTATCTGACAGAGGACTCACAAACTCAGGGTCGTTGGGCTGGGAGATTCTTCTGAGTAAAAACACCACAAAGGTTTTCACCTTGGCAGGTTCTGGCCTCTCTTCCTACCACTCCCTCACGGGACCTGTGGTTACCCAGGGTTGCCTGTGAAGTCACCAGGTCTCAGCTCTCTCTCATTTAATCTCCTTCAAACTCCTTTCTGAAGTAGCTGTTGGAACTCTTCATGCAGTTGAGCAAACTGAGGCTCTGAGAGCTGCCATACTTTGCTGCAGGTCCTGGCAGAGCTAGCACTTGAGCCTGAATCTGGTTATTTGCTAAACCTGTGATCTCTCCATTTTTCCCCACCGCTCAGACACAAGCTTATCTTATTCTGCTGTTACTCAGGGCTATTTAGACTTAAACCCACCTTCTCCAGGAGAAATGAGCAATGTAAGGGCAGAAACCTCATGAAACTCTTTATTCTCAGCAAAAGTCTTGAAAATAGTAGGTGACCAACAATAGCTAACTTTCAGTCAAATTCAGCACACAGATGCCCATATACCCATGGCTAGCTCTACCTAAAGGCCAAGATTCAAAGGCAGTTTTATTTACCCAAGACTGGCGGACTGTCACTCACTTGAGCTAAGGTCCTTGCTTCTCTCCCCACGCCCCGCAAAAGTCGCTAATCAGAGGTGCGAAGGGAAGCTAGGTTACCCAGAGAAGGTTATAATGGGAAGTGATACTTTGGACTCCACAAATTCCCAAATCCGTGTTTCAGAGTCTGTTTTTAATCTCCCGGCATTGTAGGCATCTCCTGGGGCTGTGAGAAGAATGCTCTAATTTCAGGACTGAATGTAGCCAAGAGCCAACTTGGCAAGGGCCAGAGGGATATAAATTCAGAGCGACAACTTAAGGAACATGGTTTTAATAGAAACATACTTCTATTTCTTCTCCAATCACATGTCAACTGTCTGTTTGTATGGGGAGACCCAGGCTAAAATAAGATTTGTCAGAATTGGTAATTTGATGGAGTGGGGGGGGGGCTCTGCTTCTTCCCCCAGGCTCTCTCTGCCCTCCAGATGACAAGTATGAGAGGTCACTTGGGTGGCTGAGGACTTTGTGAAGTCAGCATTACAGAGGAGATAGGGCAAATGTAGATTCGACTTGCTTTACATCAAGGGGTGCGATTCTGATAAAACTCATTGAAGAAAGCGTTAATAAATATGTGCACCGAGTTAGGCAAATGCTAGGTGGCAAGGTTTCAAAGGTGACAAGGATGCCTCCCTGAGGAGTGTGTTGTCCAGTGGAGGAGACAGCCATGACCTCACATTAAAGTACTTCCTGTGTCACTCTACACATCCTTGGGCATGGTATGGGGAGTGGAGAGAAGGCAGATTGAATCGGAGTTTCCCAGATGAACACCAGAAGAGAGCCTTCCAGGAAGGCAGGGAAAATATAAAATGCTTCCGGGGAGGCAGTAATGTCACACAGTTTGATAGGTCCTAAGATTGCATTTACAGACAGGTTGGCAAAGCGGGAGTCTTTTGTAGTGAGACAGAGGTTACATTACGTATGCTCTGAACTTCACATCAGTAAGTCCAGATTCTTCTGGGACCACAAGACTATGTCCTGGTCACAGGTGCATAGCAGTATGATCGCCTTACCGCAGCCTGGTGAGTGGAAGACCGCAGGGTAAGGCAGAGAACACCAGCGATGAGGCTGCTATGGCCATGTGGGCCAGAATTGACGGGGGCCTGAGCCACAGCTGGACATTGGGGCTGGGCACAGGAGGAGCCGGGGAGACAGTTAAGAGGCAGCCTTTGAAGACTGCTGTGCTGTGGCCCAGCTGGAGACTTACTTTTGCCAAAGCCCTTTCCAGGGAACGAGAATCTGAGGATGGGTTGCCCTCCTTACTGTGAGATGCTGTGGTAAGCAGATGCCCACTTCCAGAGGGAAATAGGTGCTTATGTATTTACAGGGGTTTACTATTTAAAAGTCTTCTTCAAATGCATTATCTTATTTATCACTACAGAAATCTCCGAAGGCACACTGCACTGATTTACAATTATGTTTTTGTTTGCTGATTATAAAAATTTATAAAAAAAAAATAGAATTTAGAAATAATTTTTTAAAAAGTATGACATTAGACCTGCCCTGGTACTCATATTGACCATCCAATCAACGTGTTACTAACCATTGCATACTGCACAATGTTAGGTAAAAAAACAAAAAAATATATTTTAATCCAAATTTTATAACAACAAAAATATTTTTCAAGTGTTTATTACTATTACAAAATTGAATTGAAATATAAATATTTTGTTTTTTCTTTTTAAATATTACTGTAAACAATTAACACGAGC
>NW_004955419.1:18834470-18854979 GCF_000276665.1 Chinchilla lanigera | reverse complement strand
CACTTCACAATCTCTTTCCCTTTTCAAATTAATCTTTTTTCCCTCCATGTTCCCTCCATCTTTCAGTTCATTTCCCATTTGCTAAAGATCCATCTCACTATTTCTTACTGTGTTTTATTTTGTGCCTTGTTCATATATGGGGTTCTCATATAAGAGAAATCACTCAGTATGTAAGCTTGTTTGTCTGATTTACTTCTGAGATAAATTCTTGATTGTTCTATGTTGTGCTATGAGGGAGATAAAATGCTTCTTGTTATGAGCAGCCATGCAGGAAAATCTACCAACCAACTAAGCAATCAACATCCCCTGCCCCATGTGCCAAATAAAAATAATTGGCAGATCCTTTTCTGATACTTCTCTAAGTGGACTCCTGGGCTGCCTTCATGAAGTTTCTTTCCAGTTTTGGGCAAGAAAGGGGGAAAAAAACTGCTAGAGGAATGATAAAGAGCTATTCACTTTCCCAGCTCTGCCCAGAACATTAACAATTAGATGTAGTAGTGACAGTGTGTGCTTTCCATTGTCCTCTATAAGCCTTTTTGAAATTTGATTTTTGATGAAAACATTGACAATAACGTGCACCTTATTGTGCCGTCAGGGACCCACAGCAAGAGGATCAACAGACCATAAACGTAAACCTCTGACACCATGAGCCCAAATAAACATTTCCTGTTTAAGGTAATTATCTCAGATATTTTGTTACTGTAATGCAAATCAGACTAATGCATACTTTAAGGGACAAGATCTAGCATCGTGTTTAATTAATTTTTTTTTTTTTTTTGGGTTTTTCTCCGGTACCAGGAACCGAACTCACGACCTTGCGCTTGCCAGGCAGGCGCTTTTGCCGCTGAGCTAAATCCCCAGCCCCATAGCATCGTGTTTAATACCATTGCAGTTTTGAAGTTGTGACGTTGTTATGACTGTAATGCTATTTTAAGCTAATGTCAATAAAAGTAATCTGTTAGGAAAATATCTGTGAATTCTACTAGTACGGAATCAAGGTACCACCAGTGCTGCTGTGGCTTGCTGTCTACATTCATACTAACAGGAAGTGCTAGATTTAAAGTAGAGGTCAGTAAGAATTTTGCTTTCTTTGTTTGGGTTTTTTTTTTTCCTGGTACGGGGAATCGAACTCATGTCCTCACGCTTGCCAGACAAGTGCTGTGCTGTTGAGCTAAATCCCCAGCTCCCTTGCTTTCTTTTTAATTCCCCATCCCTGAGTTCTACCCTCTGACCTCTTCAGGGATCTCTGCACCCCAGTTTAAGAACTCCTGGTAGTCAAATTTATGGCAGCTTTTCCAGTATCCTCCATGTTTATTCTGCTTTCTCCATCTGAAATGATTTCCAACACTTTTCTATAGGTCCAAATTTTCATCTTCAAATGTCACTCTGGTCAAGAAGCTTACCTTGGCTTTTCCAGGGCATAATGGTCTCTCTGTGCTCTAATTTTACATAGTCCTTCACCTGTCATCTTCACCCTTTAGCCTTCTACAGTGACCACAGAAGTATTGAAGCTCATACTATTCCTGCTGTATTTAGCCCTATGGACTATACATTTGTTAGATGCCACATGTCTGATTTATTTCTCTCTATTTCTCTCCACATGCTTTCAAATTCACATGTGGACCGTAATTCCCAAGCCCAGTGTATTTAGAATCAACCAAGTTTCATTTGACTCAATATTGGGCTTATAAAATGCCTCAGTAGCTCATGCCAAATACAAATAACCACTTCTGCCTGAATCTACTTCCTTAATGTGACACTTCCTGCCTCTGTCACTCTGTGCCTTCCACTCTGTTCCTTTCAGCTAGAATGTTCTTCTTCCAAACCATCTGTAATAATCTTCTTTTTTGCTTTGAGACAGGGTCTTGTGGAAGCTTAGGCTGTCCCCAAACTCTCTATGTAACCCAACTGACCTTGAACTTGTAATCCTTCCCCTTCCAAGTGCTGGGATTACAGGCATCCACCACCACACCCAGCACCATCTGTCAAAATCTTACATGTTCTTGAAGGTCAGTTTCAAATGTCAGTGCCATAGAAGCCTTTTCCTTGGTCCCTCCTCAACTAGATAAAATCATACATTCCGCATGGCTCTTTCCACTCCTTAGCACCACGCTCTCTGTTATTGTACTCCTTCTGTATATTACTTTCTCCCCTTCCAATTAGACAGTCCGTGGCATGAGAATAGGAACTAATGACTTTTTCTCTTCCTCTTTGCACAGCTAATGCATATGGGATGAGTTGAATGGAATCTAACTCAAAACAACCCACATAAAATTCTTTGGTCTTAAATTGGGGCAGGAAACCTCAAAAAATCAAATGTCACCTCCTACTTCCTGTCTCCCTCCTTTGGACTCAGAAGAAGCCCGAAATGGCCCTGTCTGAAATGGTTTTCTTTGGCTGAAGCAATGACAAAATTAAGGTGTGGGTGGGAATGAAAAAATAGAGTCAAATTCTCAAATCTGTAAAACAATAAGTAGTGGCATGGATTTTTCTGAGGTTTGCAACAGAGATACATTTCCTCCCATTTTATTTACTTCTTTATTTTTTATGTTTATTCTAAAGATAAAAGGACAAACACATATTAGTATCCACACAGACATGAACAAAACAACACAAAATCAACAAAAGCAATACAGAATTTCAGACAAGGTGATAGGAAATTAATGGCTGTGGTGTAATGTATAGTTATCTTCAAATTGGTTACTCAGTTAAACAGATACAGGTATGCAAGATTGATCAAGCAATTAAACATTAACTGTTCCTTTTCATAAAGCAGTAGAAATTAGTAGTACAATTATCTTGGCTACTTTGTGTATACATATATACCTGTTTTTTCCCTCCGTTCTTTCTTTTCCCCTTTTCCTTCTTCCCCATTGTTCTTCCCCTTTGAGTGGTTTCCTTCCTCCCTTTTAGTTACTCATCAAGCTCTTTCTCTTTTAGGAAAACCCAGCACGGTGATGTACAACCTGGTGGCTGGACCAGGCAGTAACCCTGGTAGATGAATATATGAACAGGTTAACTCAGCATTCAAGGTTCTAGGTGATCTGCACTCAACTTGCTGTTACCACCTCGCTCCTCTTCGCCTCATGAAATTCGGCTCAGTGCGGCTCAAGTAACATTTGCAATGCCCTGCACTTCCCCACACAGTGGAAAAAGCATTGACAACACCACACGGAGGACGCTCAGGGCATTCTCTTTGTGGGCTTTCAAGAAGCAGCAGTATCTCTGATGCAAAAGAAGGAAGAAAGTAGACCCAGGTAAGCTTAAATCACACTGTAGAAAATAGTGACGCTCCAAACACAACCAGACATATTTATTGTAGGTGGAATAAATGCCAGGTAAAGCATATTGAAAATAGTGTTGCATTTATTTTCTAGGGATTATATGGATATTTTATAAATTTGAAGCTGTCTGTTTTATAACAACTTTAGTCAAATTATTTAATCTCTCAAAACCATGGCTTATATGTCAATGAAATGCACGTTGGCATGCGTAGTAGTTATCTTCAAAGTACTTTACGTCAATAGTGCATTAAAAAGAATTGCTTTACGAATCAGACATTATTTTCTTTTCATCAGTTTTCATATACATAGTACAAAGCAGTGGTAGATCATCTGCAGGGACATGGAGTGGTACAAAACAATTAGGACCTTTTCCAAGGCACGTGCACAAAACACCTGGTGACTCCACATAGATTGCTTAATTATTTTTTTAACTCCCATGCGTGATCTAGAAGACATGGAAGGCTGTACCTGCCCAAAGACAGAGAGAACATGATTTAGGGGCGAGGAGATAGCTGAGTACCTGTGGGGAAAAAGGAAAGCAAGATTTCTTTTGTTTTTGCTATTCTTATTCTTCCTCCTTCATCCTCTCTCCCTCCCTCCTTCTTTCCCTCCCCTAAAAATACAGTTTTTCTAAGACTGATGATGTCTTCATCTTGGAAAACAAGAACGCTCAACTGCTACAGTGACCAGGCTTTAATTTCAAACTTCAAGAAATAGCACAAAGAGGCTGAGAACAAAAGATGCACTTCTATCTTAGGTACCAAGTACAGCACTGGACAGATGGGTGCTGTGAAGCCAACTTTTGAAGCCAGGCGTTCCATTGCCTGGCTCAGAATTCTTATTCTGTTTCTACCAGCTATTTGGCATTAAGCAAATTAGCTCTTTCCTCTGGCTCTTAATTTTTTTTCTTTTTATCTTTTTCCTTTTAATTTTTATGTGTAAAATAATAATAGCACCATCAGTTTAACATAACTTCATATCCATGGCCTATAGAGTGTGTTTGTACTCAATATCTTGCTCAATTTTTTTTTTAATTTTAAAGAGACAAAAAAACAAATAAAATGATACAAAATGCCAAAGCTAGATGATAGGAAACTCACAATGGTTATTATACTGTATATTGATGATAGGAAACTCACAATGGTTATTATATTGTATATTATCTTCAAAGTAGTTGCTCAGGTTACCAGGTACAAGCATGCAAAATTGATCAAACAGTATAAGCATTAACGGTTCCTTTCAATGAACTAATTGGAATTAGTAGTACAATTATCTTAGGTATCTTGTGTATGTCTACATATCTTTTCTTTTTTCCCTTTTCCTTCTTTTCTCTTTTGCCCCATCCCAGTTGTTCTTTCCTTTTGTGCAGTGTCTGTTTGGAAAATACCATGTAGGAGGCTCCCTGAGCTATACTTTTATTGATACACAATGGAAAAACATCTCTATCTTTTCTTACCTATCTTCATTCACTCCAGAATGCTCAACTGCTACAGAGACCCAGCTTCAATATCATATTGATCTCATGCCGTGTTCCATGTTCTTAAATAATGCTTACATGCTTATCATCCTATCAGCTGAACACTGTGCATCCCCATTTGAATGTCTTACAAAACTCCAAACTTAACATATACAGCCCTGAAATCCTAATCTACCTTCCTCTGCCTGCTTCACTTACAGTAGTACCCATCTCTGTGACTAAGCAGTTTCTTCGTCCAGTTTCTTAGGCTCAAGCTCTCAAAGCCTTTCTTGACCCCACCCTCAGCTCTACAGGCCTTCCCCTTCCCATAACACATTCTAGAATCCCACAGCCTCACGTTGTGTCTGATATTAGCTAAGACACTGCACTCTCATCTAAGTTCTTGTGACTGGCTTCCAGCTAGTCTCTGCCACTGTACTTGCTAAAGTGAAAACATCTCAACACAACAGCAAAATACAGTCAATCCTGTTTATCATCTGTTCAAAACCTCCCTGAGACTCCCCAGGTGAACAGAGTCAAATCCAAGCTCTTACCTTAGCTCCATAGGGCCGTGGGGCCTGTCTGCACCTCGCTCCCTTCCCTGCATCCTGCTCAGTCTCTTTGCTGCCGCTGAGAACTCCACAAGCCCCGGTCCTCTCCTGCTCAGGACTTCATTCTACTGGGTTCCTCTGCTTTCAGTCCTAGACATCCACAAAGCTCCATGGTTCACTCTGTCACTCCCTCCAGTCATTTCTCAAGTGTCACCTTTCCAGACCATCATTTAAAATCATACACCCCAGTCCCTGTTCCCCTGATCCCACTTCCCTGTTTTACTTTTATCCACGGTACTGTTCAGCTTTCACTATTCTTCATATTTTGCTTACAACAGAAATGTAGATGCCGTGAGAACCGTCATTTTTATTATTTTATTTACTGATGTATTTCTCTGCCACTCTGCTTGGCCCCTCATAGCCACTGAATAAATATTTGCTGAACGGTTGAATGAACGAGACATTCCACTAGATGTAAGTGGCATCAACTCATGTTCCCCTCAAAATAATAATTGATCCTATTCTTCCCCTTTTACAGACTTACAAACAGAAACTCTGAGAGATTAAATAATTTGCTCTACTCATACAATGGTCATTTTGATGGTAAGCTTTAAAATGGATCACACAGTTTTCAAATCCATGCTTTCTCTACGTTGCATGGGCACATTTGAAAGGAGACTGAAACTTAGGCTTAACTTTTAAAAAGATCCCGAGCCTTACCTTTCTACACAGTTTCCGTAGACTTTTGCTCTCTACCTGTACGGGTAGGCAGGAGAGGCTTCTGGGTCAAGGACACAGCCTGTAGAGATCTCTGCACATGCACTGAGCCTCAGCACTCTTCTCAGACAGAATCTGCTCTGGTCCCTCTGGATTGCCCGTGAGAACGGGAACACCCAGTTGTGGAGGTCCAGTGGTTCGTGCAAACATCTCTGCATTGATGGGTCTCTCGCGGTCACGTCTCAAGTTCCTGAATCCTCCTCCACAGCCAACCAGGCTCCTGTCTTTAGACGTTTGAGACCATTTTTCCTTTATTTCACATACTTTGTCATCTTGCTCTGAGTCCATTGCTATGTCTGGCCACACAGGCCATGTTGGCTATTTTTACTGACAGCAGCCACCAGCCCATATGGTTCCCTTTGCCACACACAGTTACAATCACAGAGATTAGTTTGCAAACAAGTGAGACTGCAGATAATGCAGATGTCAAGTCCAAGTGGCCACTTCTAGGGCTCCCAGGATTTGTCTTGGCAGCAATATTGGCCTTGGTGCATGTCCTGCAAAATTGGATTGGACAAAAAGCTGATTAATTGCTCGGGTATTTTTTTTTTCTTTTTCTCCTTTGCTTCCATGTTCAACTCAGTAGGCATGCAAAGGGACCAAGTCACAAAGATAGGCTATTTTACTGAGGAAGACAAATCTGAGTTTTGAAGCTTGCTCCATGATGATACCTCCACAGAATGACCACCTGTTAACCCCTTGCGGACTGACAACACATAGCTCTCTGTGTAGAATGTTTGACTATGCTGACATAAAGTAGATCCTGAAGGTTCCTTCCATCTGGAGAGTTGTACACAGATCTCCAGGTTTCCGTACTATTGAAAATGCCTCCTTCTGCAAGTAAAACTTTATAATTCACAAATGCATCATCTGGTTGGAGTCTTAGAAACTTGCCCAGATCAGGCCTCCATTCACATTCTGCAGGTGAGGAAATTGAACCACCCAGACTTTGCCAATGCAACATGGCTCCTAAGGGCCAGGGATGGGATTCCACCTGAGCTCCCAGACATTAGGCCAGAGCTCACACTCAACACCGCAGCTGCCTTAGTGACTCAAAACAAAACCAGGCAGAGCTTGTTCAAGGACATAAGCTAGTAGCTCACAACAGGGCCTGATGGGACATGTTGCACCAAAACTAGAAGTTGGCGCTGAGGCCCAGGCTCACTGTGTGACTGTAAAGCTGCCGCACCCGCACCAGTATGATACTGAAATGTTTGTGAATAAAAGGTTTCTGCCTGCCATTCGCAATGTCCTTTTACCATGGCCCGGGAGCTGTTGCGATGACTGAGCCTGCCTTCCAGAGCAGTGGGTTGGTGAAAGCGGAAGCTCTGAGCTAATAATGAGATGAGCTGCGAGGCTGGGTCATTCTGAGACTTCTTCCAGCCTGCCCTTCTGGGACCCAGGACCTTCCTCCCAGGCCTTCCTAGGTCTTCTTGGGTGCCTCTCTTCTTCACTGGCTCCCCTTCCCTGTGCAGCCTTCCAGTTCTGCAGACACACACAGGTCGGTCTGACTTCAAAGTCTTTTGGCCATGTTGCTCTTTTGTTCTGAAAAATTCCTCCCTGTTCTTTGCAAGTCAGACTTTGTCACATAAGTGTCCACATCTCAGAGAGTCTTTTACAGTCACTGACGTGGGCTGAACAGTGGACTCTTCCCACCACAGGTCAGAATTCTAATCCTCAGAAACCCATGGAGGTAATCTCATTTTCAAAAAGCGTTTTTCAGGTGTAATTGAGCTCAGGTCTTCAGATGCGCTCAGCCTGAATATAGGTAGGCTCTAAATCCAGTGGCTGATGTCCTTATGAAGGAAAGAGAACTCAGAAATCATAAGGGGAGGAAGGAAATGTAGAGATCCAGGCAGAGACTGGAGCGAGCAGCCAAGTCAAGGAATGCTACCAGCCAGTATCAGAAAGAAGTGGAGGGATTCTCTCCAGAAGCCATCAGAGGGCCCCTGTGGGCTGGTTTGATTTTGGACTTCTGGCCTCCAGAACTGCTAGATAATACATTTCGGCTGTTTTTAAGCCAGTAATATGGTGGGGATTTAGCACAGTAGCTCTAGAAAGCTAACACAGCCACCTAAAGTAAGCTGCACCCTTCCCCCTTCCCACGCAAACACGGGACACTTACTGTGCTTCCCATATTCGTCTCTTCCACAGTGGTGATCAATTTTGAGTATAATTTCATTTGGGATGATCCGTGTCTTGTTCAGATGCCCTCTTCTTGAGGGACCACACTTTCCCTTCCCACCTTAATGCAGCTCCTAACATACTGCTGGGCGCCATAGTAGGTACTCAAAAATATTTGTGGTGTTAGTAAGCTTTTGCTTTTCTGGCTTAAATTTGCCCCTTATACTCCTCCATGCTCCTCTCCCCAGTCTCCTGAGTATAGCCTTCCTTCTCACTTCTCAGTTCTCTCACCTACACAACTCCTCCTCGTGTCTCTTTAGGCTACTCTTGGCTGTGGTATTTCAGGTTCACTTTGTTTTTGAAGACTTGGTAGTTTTGGAGGATTGATGGGGGCTGGTGAGAAAGTGTATAGAACATCCCTCTGCTGGATTTCATTGTTTTTCTCAAGCTTAGATTGGTTCTGCGGGCTTAAGAACAAACTGTCACAGATGTAAAGTGCCACTCCCATCACGTCGTATCTAGGGCACATACTATCAATGGTGTTCGTCAGTATCGATGCTGACCTTGATCAGCTGGCTGAGGTGGTGTTTGTTGGTCCTCTCCACTCTGCAGTTTCTTTTGTCTCTTCTCTTTTTATACTGCACTCTGCAGGGAAGTCACTTCGAGCAGCTATACTTGACTTTTTAAGATGTAATCATGCCTTGACGTACTAAACAGTATTCTACAGAACATCACCATTGATGGCCATAACTCTTGAAGTGGAAAACTGTCAGTCAGAGAGGTTAACCTATTTTTCCAAGGCCGCATAACAAGTTGTTAGAAAGTGGAGACAAATTCAGTTAGATATGACTCTGAAGTCTGACCTTCCCACCACATCTTTATACTACTTCTGTAGAGTACTCCTCAGCTACATTTTTTTCCTGGTAGTGCTGACAGTCTAATGCCGGGCTTTCCACAAGCTAAGCCAGTGCTACACTTCTGAATTACATCCCCAGCCCAACCAACTAAGTTCTTAACATGGCCTTGCAAATGGCCCAGGTCTTGCTCTGCTGAGAGTGACGAGGGAATGAAAAACTGGGCTGGGAGAGGAATAATTTACTGTCTCCACTGTCTTTGGAAGTAGTTTAACATAAAGATCTACCCTAACACATAGGATGACTAAGGTCTATATTTTATTCAAAGACTAAATATTTAGCTAAAGTCCATCATTTGTTCCTTAGCTTATTCTATGTCTTCAGGTTTGTGAGCAAGGATTGTAACTCATGTCGGCTTAACCTAGTACGCTCACAATGGTGGTGGTGACAGGGCACTCAGACTCCAGCTCTGGCAATCAGACTGGGCTCAGAGTGTAATGTATTCAAAGCAGAGAGTAGCAGAAGAGCAAAAGGTGTTTGAAGGTTCTTTCCAAGAGCTACAGAGAAGAAATAAATATAACATCTAAAATACCAGTTTGAAAGACTTGAAAATACAGAGTTGTAGTGAGTGACCAGGGAAATAATGGCAGAGCTGGAGTTAGAAACCATGTCTTCAATTTGGCTCCAGGCTCTTTCTATTTAAAATGAGCAGCCTCTGGCAGGCTCCCTTGGTCAGAAGGCTCTGAGAAGTTTGCTTCCCATTACTGGTGTGCCATTGTCTTGGTATCACGTTGGTTCTATTTTGGGACATATAACTAATTTCTTATGAGCCATACCTGTCCCCAAGGAGTAAATCCTTTGGCTTATTCTCTAGCTTAACCAGAGCTGAGTAACAAGGAGGAAAACTCTGTATACACTACTGGGATAAGCGTAATGCAGGCAGGCAACAGAAAAGGAAGGCATGTGTCTGAGGAACTCAGAGAAAGTAGCAAAGAAGTAGAAAGCTAAGACTTCCCCAGAGCACCATACCTGCTTTTACAGGGACCATTTCTGTCCTTGTAGGAGCCTTGGGGCTGGTCTGATTCCTCTTCACTAACCCAGCTGTGCCCTGTGTGCCCTTCTCAGACTACTGCTAGTTGATTGCTTGATTGACTGAATAAATGAATGACATTTGAAGAGACTAATTAAAGAAATCGCTGGTCTACCTTCCCAAGATGGTCTTTTCTGGGGCATCAAAACAGGTTTAAAGCAAAGCTCTTTTCAAGTATAAAAATAAAGGCCAGTTATGCAGAAAGACTCTACGGAAATAAACCTGGTAGAAGGACATGAGTGGTAACTTACCCCGTCAGGCAGAGAGAGCAGTGAGGTGATTTGGATAATAGACCTTTCCAGAATATAAAGACAATGAAACTTTGACTTGAAGAGAAAGGCTGTAAGGCTATAGAAATAAATGAGGACACAAAAGTGTGTATGCAAATAATTTTCTTATTGAGATGTAATTCATATATAACATACAATGAACCATTTAAAAGCAGACATTTCAGTCATTTTTATACATTTAAATATTGTGCTCTCACTTCTATCTCATTCCAAAACATTCTCATCATCACAAAAGGAAACCCTATACCTATTAAGTAGCTCCTTGTTGTAGTCAGGATTTGCAAGGGGAACAATTTAATACAGGACACATAATTTATAGGATTATTTTATAATAGTCACCCAAAGAGTCATATACAAAGGGAATGCTGGAAATCTGTCCACACACTAAAGACCAAAAGAATCCAGCTGAGGGCCTGGATCCCATGGCAGTGTCCTGCATGAGTCCAGCTGAAGACCTAGAGCCCATAACAATGCCCCCCACAAGTCCAACCAAAGACCTAGAGCCCATGACAATGTGTCATGCAGGTCTGTTTCATGAATCTAGGGGAGGCTCAAAGGGAAGGCTCAAAGTTCAGTGGTGGAAGCTAGAAAGTCTGTGCCAGTGGGATGAAGGATCTGTGCCAGTGGACCGAGGAAGCTGCACTGGAGCCAGAAAGCGACACACAATGTGGGGATCAGCGCTCCCCTAAAGGGTACAACAGCTATTCTCAGTGACGAGATCCTGAACCCCTCCAATGATGAGAACTGCTGAGTCCATGTCAGGAAAGCCAGCACTATGGGCTTCTCCAGGACATTGAACAATGCACCGTCTTTCTCTCCAGATCCAGGAAGTGATGCTCGAAGTAAGGACCACAGCTCCCCCAAAGAGAACCGTAGACATTCTCAGCGACAAGTTCTCAAGCTCCTTCCACAATGAGAACAGCGGAGTTCATATAAGGAAAATCAGCAAGACAAGCTCCTTCAGGAGAACCAGCAGCATAAGGAGAACTAACAGCCCCCTAACAGCTTCCTTCTTCCTCTCCAGTCCTCTTTGTTCTGTTGGCAACAGTCCTTAGGTGGGCTTCCCATACCCAGCACCACGCTGATTCAGTTCTGCTGCTGTTACAAGTTGATCACCAGTTGTCAGTCCACCACACTCCACTCCAGTGCCTTTGACCTGTGTTCTGACACTATAAATATACACAGCCTGTGTATTTCATATAAATGGAGTCAAATAATAACAGATTTTGTGTCTGGCCTTTTTCATTTAGCATCACGTTTTCAAGGTTCATCATATAGTAGCACTTGTTGGTATTGAATTTGTTTTTGTGGCTGAGTAGTATTCCAGTGTATATATAAACCACATCTTGTTTGTCTATTCATCAGTTGATGGACAGTTAGGCAGTTTTAACCTTTTTGAATATAATGAATAATTCTGCTGTGCTGGTACACGCACATGTTTGTTTAAAACATAATTTTTAAAGTCTAAATTCTAAGCAATAATTCAACTTCAAAGTGGAACATCAAAGGATGTGGAGGATTGGACAAAAGGGTTGGGGAGAAGAGGCATTTTATTGTGCTCCAGGGAGTGTGTGGTCCCGGCATGGAGCCAGGGAAGGCTACACTTGGAAAGTGCCCATGCTCACTGAGGAAAGATTTTGAATGAGGGAAAGGAAGGTGGTTTCCAGATGACAAGCAGATTCCATCAGTCAGTAAATGAAGGCCATTCATTCATACTCCCTTTCTCACAGCTCCTTTTTGCTTAAAAATAAACCACATGGCCTCTCCTCGTACATTATTTCTGGTTACAGACATGACAACAGACTCTCAGCTGCCCTTCCCACTTTAGTCCTTCCCCCAGGGCCTTGGAGTCAGAGAGGAGGGGCAGGTGGAGGGGACAGGGAGGTGTGGAAGGACTGGATTTCCTGACGAATACTGCTGGGCAGGAGAAGGAACTTAAGCTAATTTATTATGTTTTGGGCCCTGCGTAACAGATCAGCTCATTTTATCTTTGCCACAGTTCAGTGCTAGGGACATGCGTATTGTTTCCACTTATGACAGAAGAAACGGAGGCTCAGACCATTGACAGTAAAAATGGATAATGGAGGTGAAGGAGTTGACAGGGCAGGACTCACATTTTCTAGAGCTTCATAGATAATAGGTGATGTATGTCAGGGAGCACAAAAAACCTATTAAATTACCAGTATTCAAAGTGCTATTGTTTCTCTCTTTTTCTTAATCCATTGCTGGGAATTCTATTTTTGCCTATTCAGCTGTTTTTTCCCCTTTCCCAGTTGTACCGGGCAGTAAGTACATAGCTATATCTCAGTGGCATGGACATACAATGGCTTAAATACATGAGGAGTAATTTTCTCACATTTATTAAGTCTGACTATTGAAATTGGTTCAACATTTTGCCAACATCAAGACTAGTGATCATGTGATTCTTTCGACCTTTAACTCATGCTTGGCCCCTCATAGGGGAGAAGGGTAGCTTGTATAAGCCATGCATGTCACTTGTATCAGAAACACTTAAATTTCCCTAGAAACCAAAAGAAGTCTAGAAAGAGACTATATATAATGTGTAAGTACCACATGTTAACTGACTGCAGCCCTGGGGCTCCTGAAACTACCTATAATGTGATTCAGCAGAGCATCATTTATGAAATTAAGAAACTAGAAGCCAGGTATGGTGGTGCATGTTTATAATCCCAGTATTTTGGGAGGCTGAAGCAGGAGGATCACAAGTTTGAGCCCAGCCTGGGTTACTTAGCAACTTAACGAGACCCTCTGTCAAGATAGTTTATAAAAAAGGCTGGGGATGGAGTTCATGGTGAAAGCTCTAGGTTCAAACTCTAGTACTGGGGAAAAAACTGGAAACAATTCCTATGTCTAATTAAATGGAGTGCTTAGGTGCATGCTGTTAGATTTTTGCTATAGAAAATCCGGCAACTAAAATATTTTAAAGCCCATGTAAATTTTTAAACTTATCTCAAATCCTCTCAGCTCTGTCAAGGTGACATCTCCAGGAAATGACATGGGAAAAGCCTTAGGGCCCCAGGGGAATAGAGACATGGACTCAGATCCTAGCCTCACCTCTGACAAGCTGCATAGCCATCAAGCCTCCAAGCTTTGGTGTCCTATCCAATAAATCAAAGAAAGGATGGGCATCTTATTGAGCCATGGTAAGAGGAAGCAGCAGAGTCCACCCATCCAAAGTGTCAAGGATCTGGCCTCATCTAAAGCGAGAAAAGCCCAGTGATTGCTACTCTCTACTCCTAACACAAATACTCTACTGACTACTCAACTTAGTAATATACAAAACAATAATTTCATATTGACAACTTATTTACTCAAAGTAGTTAGTACTCAGATTAATCCCAGAGTTCTCTCAGTTGCCTCATGGTAGAGGAAGCCTGCAGACATCCTGGCATCTATGTCAGGGCGACTCAGGGAAACACAGTGGTGACCAGCGCGATCTATCTGATTTATATGCAAGACCATACAGGGAAGAATATGGGGCGATCAGTGAAGGAATTAAGTGGCTTTACAAAGCTTAGTGTCACTTCCATCACTCAGCAATTCTCAGGCATTTGGGTCACCCATCCACTAGGAGATTCAGATATATATTTGACATTTATTTGAGACTATCTTTTCCAGAAAGGCTTTGGGAGAATTCAGGTTACTGAGAAGCCCTCTGTGAAGAGACAGTCACTGAAAACCTATGAAAAACATAGGGCCTATGGATCCCAGAATATAGTGCTGGTGTCCCAGCTCCAGACTTTAGACCTGAGACCCTGGGCCCTGCAATAGGAATGTAATAGGCACCCTGGTCACAGGCATCCACATTTAGAGGGAGGGAGAGTGGAATATCTCAGTGAGTAGGAGGAGACCATAACATTACCTGCTCCCCTGAGTGGGGTAACAACAAGCACAGTAGCTAGAGGAGCGCACACTCTTGGGCTCATCCTACATCCCAAATGGCGTTTTAAGTCCACTCCACTTCTAGCACTATCCCCACTTCAGAGGTGAACGGTTCAAAGCCAGAGACTTTGATGTGAATTTTCAAAGGCCACTGGCTAGAAAGTGCCCCAACTTGGTTTCAAGCACATAAAGAATGGTCCAGATTCCACACACTAAACCTCAGGGACAAGTGCTTCTTGATCCTGACATAAGCTTATACTTTGCAGGCTTAAAATGAGCCAGGTCTCACTTTACATGCATTACAAATATTATCTTCACTGTTATTCTCCCCATTTCCCACAGAAGAAGGGCAAAGCTGTAAAAGGTTCACAAAAATCATACAGCTAGCAGGTACCAGGATGAGATTTGACCCAGGCAGTCTGGTTCTGAGACTCAGGATTGGCCTTGCCAGAGGAAGTATGTTTGGGGGAAATCACTGGGCCCTGAGACCCAAGGAAGGAGTGGTCCTGTCCATCAGCTCCAGAAAGCAATAGCCCCATCTAATGAAAACTTTGCCACACTTTTGAGATCAAGTTTATCTCCACCCCTGTCCACCTTCCCCAGAGGGAGTAAGCTTACCTGGAGTAACAGGACAACACTCAACTTCACCCTGTTTTCCATCTTTATCAAACTTCACCTGGAGTAACAGAATGGGCTCCTCTTAACTTCTTGTCTGTGGTCTCTGCCTTTTAGCCAGACTTCTCATTGTCTCCCGAAACAGAAGTCTGGCTCTTACCTTACTGGTCATGAACCTTCCGGGACTTGGGTTGTCTGGAAGCGTGCTATCCAGGAGAACTTTTAGCAGTCATGGAAATGGTCTATATCTATATAACTGAGTATGAGAGAAAACAGCATAAATGGCTTCTGAGCCCTGGAAATAATATTATTTGTGCCACTGAGGGGCTTTATGCCTTTAAAAGCCTCACATGGCTAGCATCAACTGTGGCCTGGGTGGTTCCTCCCCGCCAGCCTAGTGCTCTGATCACTGTGTGCAGGTTTTTGATCTCCCTAAGATCTTTTGCTTTCCTGCTTTTGCACTGCCCCAGACCATGGCAGGAAAGTGAGGCAGAGAGGGTACACAATGTAGTGGGGATTCCCTCTCAGGCACAGGCGGTGGAGAGTCTAGAAGCTCCAATTCAAAGGCATCTTCCATCAAGGAGCCTGTCCAGAAGGCCCCAGCCAGAACTGATGTCTTCCCACCATGTCATCTAGTGTGAACACAAAATGTCATTCCCCTCCTTACATAGAGTTCAGTACCCGTTTGACCAACTTCTGTGGCATTCACTTCTGTATCTTAAATGTTAATTGGCCAGAGATGATGTTCATTTAGCAAATGTGAACTGAACTATTGAATGGAATTCTGGGCAGTGCAGGTCTTCATTCACTTCACCTGAACCACAATGACAGACTCCCTCAGTTCTCAGGTGTATTTCAAACTTGATTTGAAAGCAAACTATATATTAGCAAACAGAAGGAGGTAGGGAAGGGGACGTGATCGCTCATGACTCGAAGTCTGAATTCTTTTCTACATCTGGCAGACTTCTTCCTTACAAGGTGTCCCGATTTTTTCACCTCCCATCTCTCCAACTTCTCTACCTCTCTAATCCCCCCACCCCCCAACGTGACCTTGTTTTGTTGTGCTCAGCCAGACTTTGGCCTCTGTCCCACCTTCTCCTACCTCCAGTAGATAATTGGATGCTGCTGACCTTGGCAGCAACCTTGAGGCCATGCTTGTTCTACCAGCGCTAATTAGTTACTAAACAAATAGCAAGAGAGCCTGGGGATAGGCCCTCTTGCAGGACTCTCAGACTGGGTGGAAAATGTCAAGACATAATGCAACTTCTCTGAATCACGTCTGGAAAATGAAATGCTGGAGACAGCCAAATCCTGAAACACATGAGAAAAATAAGAGAACGGAGCACAGTTCTCCCCGGAGTTTCTGCTTCTTTGACATCACCGTGAGGGAGGAAAATCCACCAGGATGGGCAGGGCCGGGAGGCTCCCTATGTAAACCTCCCGTTGCCGTGATTATGGTCTTTGAGTGCAGCATGAACCTGTTGTGTTCACTGTTGGTTCTTGTCTATGAGCAGATTGGAGGAGGTATAAAAGGGTTGAAGACCACTTGACAGTGTGGCACAACTACTACAGGACAGGAAGCTACAACTGCCGGGTTGGCCTGGGGTCAGGACTCATCTGAAGAACACTCCAATAAGAGGAACTGCAGCCCACGGACAGGAGGTGGCTTTGCTAAGGGCACACAGTGCTGGAGTAGCAAGGAGTCCAGCCTCTATCCAGGGTCCCTGGCTCCCAGGACAGATTTCCTCTGGTACAGCTCAGCAGCCAGGGCCAGAGGTACTGGAAACACAGGCTGACTCTTCCTTTTCACAGTCTCCCATTCATCCTTCCCAATGCCTCCTACACCAGGGAGGGACTATTGAGAAGCGGGCTGCTGGCTCTGAGGTCGCCATGTCTCCTTGGTGAGAGTGGAGCTGGGACAGTAGAAACCAAAGGCAGACGAACTTGGATCAAGCGCTGGTTCTCCCACTGGTTTGCTTATGACTATGGGCACATCCCCTAGCTTCTAGACTCTCACCTGTGCAGTGGGGTTTGTAAACCTGACCTTTCAGGACCTTTTGTGGGGACTAAAGGAAAGAAAAGATGGAGAGTAGCTAATTCTATAGCTCTGCTTGTCAAATTGAGCAGTTATCCTGTAGCAAACTTGAGGATACAAAGCTGTCAGCTGGAGACCCAGGGGAGGTGGTGGGCATCCATGGTAGCTGGCTGGAGAGACTGGTTGGGAGTGGGATTGTCAGTGTAGGTGGCCCAGTTGCTGGAGACACCCAAAGCCGAAGCGTCATCCTCTTTCCCTGTGCGCCGTGCTGCAGCCCCTCCACAGGCTGGGCTGAGCTTCGGCTGACTCTGCTGCTGCACCAACTCCAGACATCTGGAGCAGCTGACTCAAGCACCAATGAGATAATGTTTTTGTTTTCTCTGCGTGTTTTATGTTTATGAACCTGGGCTTTTGGGAGAAGCTAGATCCAAAAGCAGGTCTAAGACTGACAGCAGGAGCATGGGGCCTCAGCCCAGCTGGGGGAAACACCAGGCTTCCACCCCTGACGTGCGTGTCCCAGCTTCCTTGCCCTGTGCTGTTACAGTGCTTTTTCTCCATGCCTGGCTCTGGGAAGGCTGAGGCAAAGTCATCAGGAGCTCTACAAGAAAACAAGAGACTCCTGCGGAGTGCAATACGATTATACTATGACCACAAAATCTCATAGGTGTGTTTAGGATTCAATTAACTGTAGCAAGTCCTCAACGAAAGTTTATTATTCTTATAAAAAAGGAAAGCACAGGAGCTCTCAAAGCAGCAAGGAGGCTCCAAGTGCAGGCTTGGGGCTGGGGCTGTGTGTTGCGGAGGTGAGGAAAGCTCCACGGGGCTGGCTGAATGTCTTACGGGCTGGGGTGAATCTTCCTGACAGAAGTGATCACTTTCTTCTGCCTGCTTTTGCTGGAACTTGTGCTCGGCTATGCATTGAGGAAATGTATGGGTCAGTCCCTGCACTTAAGTTTCATTAGAAGGAAAACATATGCATGATTATATGATTGTGCCTATCCTGTAGGGATACTCAGCAGCACAAGCTCCTGAAACTCTCACAGTCTCAATTTCCTCATCTGAATCCACAGCATTAGTATTATAATTTATACATGCTATCTTGCAGGGTTGTGTGAAGCAGTTTGCAGACCCCTTAGCCAATTTTGAGTGCTCAGCAAATGTCAGTATGATGAGAATGGTGGCCAGATTGACAAGGTATTGTCAGGAGTCACCAAAGTAGAGGGCAGGGGATATGTCCATGTGTGACAAGAGCAGAGTAGCACTTAGAAAATAACACAAGAGAGGTAACATTCAGATTGGAACATAAAAGCTGAGGAAGAAGCCAGTAGGCAGAGGAATCGGAGGGGGAAAGGAACAGGCAAAGATGTATGAAATGATGTGGTATCCTCAGAAAATGATGGCTGCTTGATATGGGCCAATGAACATGACAGGTGACACGAAAGGTAAAGAGTCACTTTATTGGATTTCAAGGACCTTGAAGGCTTATGTAATGAGTATAGATTTTGTCTTGCATGCTAAAAATTTCGACCTGCCCTTCTATCCTTCTTCCTTCCTCCCTCCCTCCCTTCCTTCTTTCCTTCTTTTTTTCTTTCTTCCTTTTTCCTACCTTCCAGCAATGATTGGAATCTACTTTATACCCTCTGAAACAGACATTAAAATTTAATCTTCATTATGAGATATTAAGAGGTTGAAACTAGGTAGGACCTTTAAGAAGTGATTAGGGCTTTACCTTCATGATTGGATTAATCCATTCATGTGCTTAATGGATTAATGGACTAATGAGCATTCTCAAGAGTGGGTTAGCTACGAAATCTAGCTTGGCTAGGTTTCTTAGGCACTCCCTGTTTCTTGCTATGCTACACTCTGTGTTGCCTCGGGGCTCTGCCAGCAAGGCCATCACCAGATGTGACCCCTTGACCTTGGACCAGAACCACGGGCCAAAATAAATCTTTTTTTATAACTTACTCAGTCTGTGATATTATCTTATTAGTGATGAAAAACAGGCTGAAGCTCTTCTTTCCTTCCTTCCTTCTCTCTTTCCTTCCCTCCTTATATCCTTGCTCCCTTCTTACCTTCTCCCTTCTTCTCTCTCTCTCTCTCTCTCTCTCTCTCTCTCTCTCTCTTACTCTCTCTCTCCTCTGTTTCCATCAGTTGAAACTTTTGTTTGAAAGCAACATTAAATAGAATCTCCAAGTAAAGAAAAGATAGAGGTGGAATTTCTCTGTTCAAAAGCGAAGGAAGGAGCTATAATAAGTGAGGGTCCTCTCAGAAAGCAGAGCCTGAGACGAGGATGTGGGGACAGGTAGCTGCTTTTTGGCTATAACCTCAGGGAATAGTATCAATAGACTTGAACATGGGGAAGGAAGAAAGCTAATACAAGAGGTTGCCATATCTAGCTGGTCATTGCCATGGGCAATGGAGGTGGGTTTCTGCTGGGATCTTGTGAGCACCATAGAGAAAGTCCTTTAAAATTATTTCTCTGGTCCTGGGAATTGGAGTCACTAATCCCCTCCCCTGTTGATTAAGAGTTGCCCAGAAAGATATTAACTCCCATGTACTTTCAGATTTACAGAGCATAGGTTTTAAACAGGTACCTGTGATGCTCCACTTGATGGTGTTAGAGAAAACACAAGGCAGCCGATAAGAAGGAGGAGTAACTGGGGGAAGTGGGGAGGGAGAGTTCCTCAGATCCCATGACAACGGTTCACAGGGTCGACAGGATGTGGGGGGAGCACAAACAATATGACTGCAAGATTTAAGAATTCTGGTGCAAGGTGAATTCAGAAGAGGGAATTCTTTCTTTGACACTGAACAGGGAGTTTTCTGTTTCCAGGTGGAGTAAAAATGAGTCCTCAGCTTTCCTGTAAGCCTCTGTTAAGTAATTCATTATAAGCATAAAACAGAAAGAAATCCTAAAATCATGCAAATAGGGGTGGGACAAGGTGGATAAAATATTCAGGGGACTTCCAATTTTTTTCTTCTCCATTGACTCTTGTATCTATGGAACAATGACCTTCTTCCTGTTCGGTAACCTCATAGAGTCAGGGTCTTAATATTGAAGAGATTCTGTCTTGGGTAGTTAGAGAAGCTGGTGGCAGTGAGGTGACATAGCTCAGTTCACACTGTGACTTGTGATCCAATTCTCCTTCCTTAGGCCCTAGCCTTTTTTTCCCCCACACTACTTTTTGCTCGTTGCTGCCCTTTCCATCTTGAAATGGGTCAAAGCATGTTCTTGGGGTTTTGATCATCATTTCCTACACAAACAAGGAAACAACCAAGAAATTATCATTTAGTATTACCATGGTACAACCTGGAGAGTATCCAGTATCATTTTTCAGTTTTTGCCTCCTCTCAGTGCTAATTTTTCCTCTTGGATCCAATGGGAAAGTGATCCTCACAACAGCAAAACAAATAGGCCCGACATGTCATGACCAGGAAGAAGAAGAAGAAGAAGAAGAAGAAGAAGAAGAAGAAGAAGAAGAAGAAGAAGAAGAAGAAGAAGAAGAAGAAGAAGAAGAAGAAGAAGAAGA
>NW_004955419.1:18777334-18834185 GCF_000276665.1 Chinchilla lanigera | reverse complement strand
AGGAGAAGGAGGAGGAGCAGAAGACCCGGGCCTGGAAGCAGGCATCCTGGCTCTTTCCTCATTTCTCACATAGGGTTAAGGGTTCCCCTACAATAGCATCGATAAACACACTAGGCTAGAGCAGGCATCCCTCAGTGTTATTTCCAATAATACTGCTGCTCCCCAAGTTCCTCCACACAATGCTGTTCTGAAAGTCTCTCAATTCCTCTTCCATTTTGGAGAAGGACAGGAATGGAATTCAGACTCCTGTAGTATGGACAGCTCTTAAATGCTCTGAGTCTGCACCTCCTTGTCCACAAGACAGAGCCCTTTACCCTGGCATGGTGGTATTTTGTGAGGACCCTGGCCCCTCTGATTCTGCTCTCTGAGGCCATCCTGAATGCCCAGGGAAGAGTTTCATGTCCTCTTCGGGATAACTCCACAGTGAGAGCACTCAGAGCCCTATAAGTTAGTATTGGTTTAGGGAACTGTACCCAACCCTAGACTGAGCTTCCTGAGAGTTAGATCTTATTTATGTCGTGTCCCTCTCTGGATTAGTCAGAATCTGGTACAGAATACTCAGTAAATGGCTGTTGAGTTAATGCCACAGGGATGTATATCTGTCCATAAATCTGTGAATGGACACATGGAGAGAGTGGAACCTGTCCTTGTTGAACTTGCAGAGTTATTGTGGTAAAGATGAGTGAGAGCAGAACAAACTAAGAGGGTCCAGACAGAAATGCACTGTTACCACAGGTAGTCACAGGTGTAGACTGGATCTTGAAAAGAAAATATGAAGCACGTGTGCTTACACAGTCTACATTGGCTCTATGTCTTGCTGTTGGGGCCACACAGTCAAGAAGAATCTCACAGAGTAATTTGCTTTATGTTTATGGAAAGCACTGGGTTGTATCTTCTGAGTAGGGCTTGGCATAGAAAAATATGCTCAGATCATCTTTATCATCAACAGGCACAGATTCTAGTCATGTGGCAATCTGTTTTTCCCACTCACTTGGTCACTTGGAAACTCTCAAACTGAAGTGGACTTTGACTTCTTACTTTGGACTCAGCCGAGGCCTAATTTCCTCAAATATAAATGAAGGTATAATCATGACTACCCTTCAGAGTAACAGTGCAAAGATTGTTCAGATTAGACAATGCCTGGCTGGAGGATACCCCTAGAAAATGCTAGGTAATGGACAATGATGCTGGCGATAATAATGATATTAATGAAGTTGGTGATAGATCCTTGCCAGATCCCAGCATAGGACCTAGCTTGTAGTTTGGCCTAAGTGTTGTTTGTTGAAGAACAGATAAAGTCATATCTTTCACGAGAAGTGAATCAGGAAAGGATAAACATGTGGAGTGAGTTACTTGGTGATATGGTTTGTGTTTGGATGTCCCCTGAAAACCTCATGCAGTCATGGTGAGGCAGCATTTTCAGAGGTGGCTGAATCTAGAGTTTATGATTGTTTCTCTACTGCTGGGATTTGGAGGTGTGAGTGCTACACCTGCCCTAGGGCAGGTAGTCTGCATCCAATATAAGGGATGGAAAAGAAGCTTGCTTCCCCTCTTTTGCTCTTGTTGCATTTTTATCTTCTGCCATGCCATGAACTTTTGCTCATCTGCCATGCCAAGCTGCCTTGGAGCCAGCTTTCAGTTATTGATTGAAACCTCCACAAACTGTGAGCTAAGTAAACCTTCCTTCCTTCCTTAATTTTGAGCATCAAGTATTTTGTCTAAGCAATGAGAAAAAAGTAACTAAGACACCTGGGAAAGCTATTGAAGCCAAGACTCATGAGAAATCATATTTGTTCCTTTTTAAAAAATAGACGAAAAATATGTTGGGAAAATGAGAAATGAAATGTTTATGAGCCAGAAAGAAGGACACCAATTGAAAAAAAAAAAAAAAACAAATAAACAGATGGTCTCTTCTTTTTCTTAGCATTAGATACATCTCACAACAAATAAGAAACTACTTTATATAATACTGTGGTTATTCAATCAGACTGGAATGAAGACTTGCTGGGGTCCCTTGGATGGATAACTGACAAGGAGGTGAGGTAAGGTCAATCTTGACAGGACATGGTAAGAATGAAAAGTACCTGCCAGGTTATGGAGTCTTGGGTATAAGTTGTCCTGCTCTGTGCACTATGGCAGTTCTGCTTTGGTAACAACTGATTGGACAAAGTGTTCACTCTCTGGCTGAAATCTAGACATAGGGTAATGAGAAAAAGCCTACTGTGTAGTTTGCCTTGAGAATCTGCCCCACAAGAATACAACATATTGTATTATATGCTAATAAATACCTACATGGACCTGCTCTGCGGAAGGGAGCTCCAGGCCAGATGTCCTTATTGCTCCAGTCCACATCATCAATTCAGGACCTCCCTGGTTTAAGAAATATCACATGCACTGACAGAAGGGCAGGGAACTGAGGGAGGTCATTTGAAAAAACACATCCTTAGAACCCCAGCCAAGAGGTGGTATCAGACCAGGCACTTATCTAAGCTGGGGATGAGACTTGTCTCAAGAATGCAAGGAAAGCCTGGAGTATCAGTACCCTTTGCTCTAGATAAGGCTGTGCTCTAGGAAGTCAAGGGACACAGGGCTAACTAAGACTATAGCCAGCATCATCAGATAGCAGACAGTCATAGCAGTGAACAGTGGTGGGTCGGTACTCCCTGAAATGGGTTGGTGTTGAGTCCTGCTCCTCAATTATAGATAGCACTGCCACAATGATTTGGGTATGGTCAGGCCCTACCCTGTGAACTGAAGGTCTTGAAAGTTATTGGAGAGCTGGGTTGGTTAAAACGGGAGCAGACAGCTGCTCTGTTGGACTCGAAGCTCCGGTGATTTTGAAGACCATGCCCCAGTCTTTGATCTTCCATTTATTACCAGAACCCACTGTGGTGCCAGGCCAAATGTGAGGTAGTCTTTCAGTCATTTTAGAATTTAGGAATAAGCACTCAGAAATGGGAAATGTGTATATGCTGGTGGATGGGGGCAGCTTGTCCTAGGAAGAGCACAGCTCAAAGATTCCAAATCTTATACTCTGCAATATAAGGCCCTGTCAGGTAATTGTAGGCAGGATTCATTAATACATTTCATACCAAAGCAGAAGCAGTGGTGATGTAGAAGTGACAACTCTATCTGAAGACCTCAGTTCAGACTTTTCTTTTGGCAACAATGAGCTACAGGGTTAATAAGTGGTTACCTAACATTTCCTAGCCTGTATACTTTTCTAAAAAATAGGAGATAATGCTTGCTTGTGGAGTAACTGAGGAATTGTTTGGATGACACATGAGAAAATAGTCCACTGCCCCAGCTTGATAAACGTTTGTTGAATGGCAGATGCCATTCTAGTGACTGAAGGTCACCAGGGTTCAGTTGTACTTTATACCTTGACTCATCCCCTTGTCGTCTGCCAAGACCATTCTGTGCTTGGGCTGGGTGTTTCTCAAGTTAAGATGGACATTAAGATGGCTAGCAGGCATCCGGTAGAAAGCCACACTTGGTCATCTGATGCCCACCCTAGGAGCAAATGATGGACAGATAGACTTTGAAAGTGGAGTTGAGCCCAGATATTAAGTATGTGAATTGTCATTAAAGCCATGTCTAGAGGACAGCCTGGACATTTTAATGGTAGGATGTCGGGAATGCCAGCTGTTGGAATCCCTGGAAGCAAGGAGTTCATCTTTTAGCAATGCTTTTGTGTGCATGCAAGTGTCACTTGGGTTGAAAAGGTAGGTCTGAGCTTGCTAGAAAAACCATTAAATTAGGCATTACGTCAGGAGAAAGGCAGAGAGAAATGTTATGCATGGGTAAAGCAACAGACTAAGAAAACCAATAGACATGATAATTTCTTCATATTTTCCAAGAGAAGAACAAATACAAAGCAGCAGATTTTAACTGCACAGAGCACATAGACACCCAAGGAGGACCGTTGGAGGGATGTGGCTGGGATGTGACACCAAAGAGAGGGAGAGTGGATACCTGCACTCATCGCTGCACCGTCTGAGTCAGGCTCTTCCCATAGATGCCGTAGTCCTACATAGCGCAGGAACTGTCCCTACTTTGGTGAAATTAACACTGATGGTCCAGTTTGTTAGATATTTCATTCAGACCCATGGTACTTGTGTCAGGGCTGAGACTTGTCTATCCAGTAGACGTTGTCTATTAGATCACACTGTCCAAGTTTATAAATTATCTTTTTAATGTAATTTTCACCTTCTTACTGCAACAAAGGTCAGAGGAGGAGGATACAGTCACAAACTTTCATTTAAAGGCAATGTTGGAAATACAGTGGTACCTCAGTTCACGACAACTTTAGTTTGCAAACAATTTGGTTCGCAAACAGAAACATTTGTCAAAATTTTTTGTTCACAGACTCTGCATTGGGTGACAAACACAATCACAGACATCCTTCCCACACAAACACAAACGTGGCCATCTTTTCCAGAATAAATTGTGAACCAAAGCACTGCGGTACTCTAATCAGATCTCCATTGCATACCCCTACACTTCCTCACTGTGTGCACTTGGTACATCCTCATAATGGCCTACTTGCCCGATCCATGCTTCTGCTAAGAGACTATGTTTTCTTTGATTGTCTCTGAAGCACGAAACCCTATCAACTCCACCTTTCCACTCAGTTGGCTCTGCCTGCCTCAGGCCATGGGCTAAGCTGAAACCCCAGCTTTTGTCTCTAAGACTGTCCTAGCTGTAATGTGTCCTTCAACAGGGAGCCCATGTGATCTTCCAAGGTCAGCTTTGCACTCAGATCTGGAAAGGCCTCCCCTGGCTAATCACACTGACCCCAGTTCTGTGATCAGGCATTCAATTTACCTATATTTTCTTCTCTTTGTACTTTTGGGGCCCATAGATAAGTAGGCTTTGCTAACCCAAAAACATGAACATTTACTCCTATATTGTCTTCTAAGAGTTACATGGTTATGGTCTTACATTTAGGTCTGTGTAAACTTAGCTTTTTGTACATGGTGATATTGAATTTACTTTGATATGATTTACATTATTCAATCTACCCAATGAATTTACTCATTTTTTCTATTAACATTTCAATTATTTGTTCTAATTATATAAAGATTAATTATTGTCATGTATTTGTAATCCATAGCCTTCCCAAAGTCTGTTTTTAGTCCTCCCCTCCAGGAAAAAGAAACAAAATAATGATTAATTTTAAAATCTCCTTTTAATAGATGTACCTCTTCATAGTTCATTTCACTGACTTAAACTTCCAGAATAAAGCAAGATAATAACAGATGGCAGTGGACATCTGTGTTTTGCTCTTGAATTTAATGGTAATGCACCTGGTGTTTAATTGTATGAACTTGACTTCTGATGTTCTTTAGCATGTAAGAATCACTCTCATGGTCCTTTTATGTTGTTTCTAGTTTAATCAGGGCAGTGTGGTAAATTTCATGGACATGATAATTTTGTTTTTCTCCTTTAACTGTCTAAAGTTAGCACTACAACTATATGATGTAATGCAGATATCAAAATTTTTTTGTATTGAACCATCCTTGTATTTCTGAAATGAATCCTGTGTAATCGGAGTGCATTATTTTAAGATAGTATTTGTTTGGAACTGCTAACATTTTATTTATGATGCTCACATAAAAGATATTGCCCTATACTAATATAGACAAAATTCCTTTTCTTGAGCCAAATCAAAGAATGTTACTAAAGTAAGGAAGGTAAACAAAGGCTCAGATGAGGTTTCAAGATCAAATTGCTATTTGTTTTGAAGAACCTGGCTCATTGTCCACATGACAAAGTCCTAGATCACAGTTTCTCACCTTAAGGCCCTCCTCCTACCTTTGCAAAGCATAGAAATAAATCATCACAGGGCAGTCCTAGTAACACAACTGCAATAGCATAGTAGTTGTACAACCATGTAGGTATTTGCAATATGACATTCTGTACCTGTCACTTTACCCATATCATTTATTTTTCTCTTCCTTCTCCTTCTTGTTTGCAGGGAAAATTATTTGAATGTTAATTTGTGTTTTCCATGTGACCAGAATTTGGAAGAAATGTCTCAGAGTTCATGTTGCTTCTGTTTGAGGGAATTATTAAAGGCTTAAAAGACAGGACAACTAGAAAACATCCCAGTACCCACCTCCACCCTCACACCTTCAAGGAATTTATTGAAGGAGGCTGAGATTTGAGTGGAGGAGGAGGAAGAACTGTCCCTGCAAGGCAAGCGGAGGTCAAATCATGTCCTAGGATGCGGTGGGGGAGCAGGCTGTGGGGGATCCCATGCAGCATTTTGAACAGTGCCAGGACCTTTGATGGCTTCATACAGGGATGCCACAGAATTGAGCTCTGATGCTCAGAGCTTTGGCATCTTCGCAGAACAGACACAATGCCCATGTTTAGCATGATGGCAAAGAGTCCACTGTTTGTGCAGGGAAGTATTCTCATGTGACATTTGAGTACACAGCTATGCACTTCACAAAGCAGTACATACTTCCATTTGTGAGGTTCACAGAGTCTTTGTATGAAGCCTAGAAACGTGAGGATTCCCCAGCTCTACATTGTACAAGCAGCAGTTGGTTTCGTTCATATCAGTGTGAGGGAGCACTTTCCTCTATCGTATATACAGAGCTCACATACAAACCTTAGAAAATTTTATTCATTATTCCCATTCTCACAAAATGCAACCGATAGCCAGAGAGGATAAGTAACAGATCAAGGTCAGGACATTATCTCAAGTTGGCCTGAGTTCAGACACCATGGCAGAATAATTATACTATACTTCTTTACATTTAAAAAACAACAGTTATTTTTTAATGAGGGACTACTTTAGGAAATGATGCCGTGTGTGTGTGTATGTGGTGGTTTACAGATATATAAATGTTTACACATATATAAATAAGTACACTTCTTTACTTATTTAGGTTCTAACACTTATAACACATTCAAGTTCCTATTTTATTGATATTCTCATCTAATAATAAAGCAGAAGATGGAGATGTTCTGGTAGTTGATAGCTCCAGTGTCTAATCCCAATCCTGAAACTAACTACAGTGCATTAATCTCTGATATAAGAATAGCAAAAAGTTAAGCTGGATATAGTGGCACATACCTATAACCCCAGCATTCTAGGAGGCTGAGGCAGGACTATTGCAAGTTCAAGCCAAGCTTGGACAAATGACTTAATGTGACTCTGCCTTAAAATGAAAATCAAAATGAGCTGGGGATATTGTTCAGTGTGAAGGCTCTGAGCTCAACCTCTAGTATCAAAAAATTGCCTTTCAATATTATCATTAGTACTGAATGAGGTACTGGAAACAATATGGTCTCGTTAATTGTAATAAGATGTGCATAAACACACCCTGCCTTCTACTGAGATTGCAAGTGGTACAGGTCATCTTGACAGGGTGTTTCTCTTCAGCAGTTGCCAGGATACTGAGACATACATTACAATGCAGAGGGGACCAGGACACCAGGAGTTGGACACTGGCCTTGGAAACTGATTGTTTACATTTATTTGTATTCTCCTTGAAGCAGAGGTTAGATCATAGCTCTTTTGGGCCTGGCCAAGTCAACTAGAATCCGCTCATGGCCAGTCATTCCACCAGATTGCTTCTTTTCAGTCCTTCTACACGTTCAGGGAATTTAAACAAATAAGGTGAACTTCTATTACCACTGCAAGGACTCTCCATTAGTGGCTCTTCCGGCCTTCAGGAATGCCACGGATCCCAGTATGCAGGCCGGAAAGTAGTCTCCCAGGGGAAATCAAGTCATTCCAAGGGAAGTCCAAAGAGACTTGCTGCGCAGGTGTCTGCCCCTGAGATGACATCAAGGCACCTGTCTGCGCTCTGTGGTCACTACTTGGTGTCAGCCACAGCGGAAGGTGACTAGAACACACTGCTAACCCAGGCTTGTGATGCAGAGGGGTCTGTACTTGTCCAAGGCTCACATCATTCAGCTCTACTGTGGTCACAGCTCTGCAGAACCTCCCAAGAGCAGGTAAAGTTAAAGGCAGTGGAGCTTTCAGGGAAAATATTAGTAGGAAACCTCTGAGATTTAAAGAGGTTTCTTTTTCCACCAGTATTGGGAAAGTATGTATGGAAAAGAACATATTTGAAGGACCGAGTTAGCACTGTGAGGACAGAGATCCATTTTTTGCCTTGTACTTATTGCACATGCAAGGGTTCTTGAAAATACCTCTTACATACTTGCTACTTAATCTTAGAATATATTGATTGTAACTGACATTTTAGCAGTAAATGGGATAATGTTATTTGCTATAATATTTAGTATAATAACACACCAAAAAATGAATCTTGTAATAACCTCAATTTTTTTTTTCTCATCCAGAATTACGATGCCAGGTATGGAGGTAGAAAAAAATCTTGTATTTTGTGCTCAAGCATTCAGTTTCTTGGTTCAGCTTTAAGGCTGTTGTGAATCACAAGTTCTGAATTTTGACTCTACACCTGACTGCTTGTGTGGCCATAAAGAAATCTCATAGGGATCTTGATCTTATATTTCCTTACTTGAGAACTTAGAATAATAATTCATACCTCATGCATCTTGTTTCCATAGTTAAATGAAAAAAAAATATTTGTGATCTGCTAGTCCAGTTTCTGGGAGGTTGTCGTTAACAGGAAGGAAAATATGAATCGGCTTCAGAATGTGTTCAGGTTGCGGTTCCACCACTTAGAAGCTAAGCATTTGGGGCTAGTTACTTAACCTCTCTGTCTTCTAGTTTTCATCTCTAACAAAAGGATGTTTGTAACAAAATAATACGGACTCTGTCGGGTGGTATTGCAAAGTACTTACTCCATATAGAATAAGGTAACCATTTATTAATACTGAAAAGAGGAAGCAATTTCTCATTTAGATATTAGCCCTTGGTAGATAAAGATGCTTACTATTTCTTAAAGACTGTGCTTCTTTTTAAAATAAACTTTTAGGAGCATAGTTACTCCATAGTGATGAGTTTCACCACAACATTTTAATGTCAGCATTGCATTTTTCCCTCTTAGTTCCTTTGGAATAGAAACACTAACCCATGAAAAGACTCTTTATGCAATGTGTTCTGCCCTTTTCCAGATCTGCAGGATATAATCCCATTTCATGATGCACTTAATAAAGAAGTCTAAAATGTGAGACAGCTACCACCCTGGGACGACGTGTGGCTATGACTCCAGTGTGGTTTCACAGAAAACTCTCAGGCCGCTCAGGCTTTCTGTGCCTCAAATTTCTCATCTCCCAAAAGAGGATTCCTTTCTAATAGTGCTGGGGTAAGGCTGAAAATGTGCGGGATACGTGGAAATACCTTTTACCTGGAACAGGATGGAGGATGCAGATGCTACAAGAGCAAATCCTTGCTGCTTCCTTTTGCTAGATCTCTGCAGAAGTTTGCAGAAGTTTGCACCCCAGCTTTCAGAAAGCTGTGGTACTGTCTTCTGCCATCAACTGCCACTGTAAACTCCAGCATTTCTATAATCTTCCTCTGACAGCTGACACCCCTCTTCTTCTGAAGGTCAGGATTCTCCGTCACAGACTTCTGATGCATCACAGGCTCAGTGAATTGGCAAACAACAATACCTTCAGGCAGGACACATAGTTCTTGGAAGTGTAAGAGCTGGCTCAACACCCCCTCTCCCTGTGGTTGGGTCTGCTAGCTGCTGTGAGGCCAGGGGGAGTTTGAGTGAACCCCCTAGTTATGGGTTAGAGAGAAGAGCAGGACCTAGAGGGCCCAGTGCTACAACAAATTCTTTTCTTGGCCACTCCGAGATCAAACCCCAGAAGATAAGTTAAGTCAGGGTCTCTAAAGGCAAACCAGTGTCCAAACACCTGCTTAGCCACATTGTACCCTTTTGCTTTGCCAGACTTTGTCCTCTAACTTTATTCTCACAGCACAGTGAGGTAGGAATAATTTCCTGGTTTTCCAGATTAGAGAACAGAGACTCAGAGATGCTACCCTTCTGAAATCAACTGGGATGTGGCAGGTCAAGCATTCAAATGCAAACCTGTCTGACACTCAACCCCATGTTCTTTTTTTTCCATCATAAACTATTTCCAAAATGTGAGATTCAAGATAGGCTTGTGGGCTGAATCCCAGAAATAGTTTACTTTGGTAGTAAGGACATTTTTCAAATGAAAACAATGTTTTAATGAATAATTTCCCAAAGAGATCTAAATGCTGGGAGTGCTGGAATGCTGGTGATAGCATTAATGGAAATGAGCAATTGCATCAGTTGGCAGCTTTCCTCCTTAATCTTCTAGTCTCAAAGACCCAGAGGTTATTTCTGATTACATCAGCAGCCTCGCAGATTCAGTTTAGGAATCTCGAAACCACATATGTGACTCACATGTCATTGTTATAACAGTAGGAAACACATTAACTTAGCTTTAAAGAGCGTTCAATGAAAAATTAGGTTTTCAGAAACCAGTTTCTCCGTGTGCTTGAAACACACAATCTAAGCCTTTCTCCCGATGACAGTGTCCTTGCGTGAGGCTGTACATTATGTGACCCAACAGCTTAACAAAGCTCTATTTACTTTTATAGACTCCATGTCCCAGCACATTCTAGGGAACTTACAGCAGGTGACTAATGAGTATTTCACCACCATGTTGAGTTACAGGCTGTAGGGACTGTCATTTGGTTGAACAATACATTTAAAAATGTTCTTAAGCACATGTATTACAAAATAACAATAGAAATCATGGAAATTACAAACAAGAGTGTCTCTGTCTAGCTCAGGATTGACAGTCCTGCTGGTTTATTGCAGACATTTCTGAATGAAGGACAATGTCATTTCTTATTTTCCAAGTATTTGCTGTTGGATTCTTTTTTAGGTTTTACGTGCTTAAAATCAAGTTGTTTTGCTTGTTTTTGGTTTGCTTTGGAGTGCTGGGAATTGAATCAGGGCCTCTTCCATGGTAGATGGGTGGTCCACTAACCAGGCCTTCTGATTTTGAGGAATGGTCTCACTGAGTTGCCAAGCTTGCCTCAAACTTGTGATCCTCTTGCTATCTCCTCTGGGATAGCTGAGATTATAGCCGTGCACTACCACATCTGGCTTCTAAAATCAGAGTTTTATAGTTGGATCACAAATGTGGAAGGTCAGATCTACTTAACATATGACGGCTTTGTATGGGAGTTCAAGACCCAGAGCCTAGTCTAAGGAATAGAACCTGGGGAAAGATGTTAGCTATTAGTCTTAGGTACAATCCAACCACAGTTCAGTACTACATTCTACTTCTTTCTTGGCTTCATGATCCTGGAAGTCACTGACCTCCTCTGCACCACAATTTTCCTGGAGAAAATGATTATATTTCCTAGGGAATTCTGTTGAGACTCAGGATAATGGGGGAAGGTGCTTGGTACATAGTAAGTGCTCAAAAATATGATCTCCTCCTCCCTTCCTACATCTTCTTTGCCTCCAAGGGAGCAGTGGACAATAGATAGAAAATAAAATAAGCTGTCAAGTTCCCAGAGCTGATGGAGAGTCAGGGGAGGGATCTGGTAGGAACAAAGGAATTGGGGGGCCATTTTTACTCCACGCCAACCACTTTGCACCCAGGAGTAGAAGGATGGCAAAGGAAGCAGGATCAATTCTTTAAAGCAGTCATGAGAGTCTAACTTGTGTGGTGCTGTTCTCTGGGGTTTGCGCTTTCTTGCCTTTTTAAGTGATCAAGGGAGAAGGGGAAAGGAACATATGCTTTTATTTACTTAAGGGAGGAAAAGGCAGAAAGAGAGGAAAACCAGAACCTCACGTTTGTCCATTAAAATTCTGATAAAATTGAGATGACAGTGTCTTGAGATTTCCTTGTCATGTTATACGTTCCTAGGCATAAAATGATGAGGCACCAGGGGTCTAGTAGTTCTTATTGGAAAATTAAATAAAAACATGCCCACAAAGATAAAGACCTGACTTAGTGGTCTTCTAGATCTCAGATCATGTACTATAAAGAAAGTAAAATCAGTTTTATTTGAGTTTGTATGTGTCTTTGTGGAGAAGTTTTATACGTACGTGAAATCTGCCTTGCAAGTGATAAACCGGCATCTGCAGAACTGGGACACATGCTCCAGGTTTGCTCATAAAAATCTTTATCATCTTTTAGGAGGTGTTTGACTGAGCTTGATGGGCAGCTGATAGAAAATTCTAGTGAAGAAATGGGCATGGCCAAGCTCATATGCACACGGAGGCTCAGCAAGCTAGATTTTGAAGCAGGCTGTAAAATGTAAATTCAAGAGATCTATTCAATGTGAGTGTACACAAATGGCCAGTGTGGACCTCTCTGCTCAGTGAGGTGTGGGAGGAGGCAGATCCTTCCCAGATGCACGCTTCCCTAGGGTTTGCTCAGTTATCATTAGGAGTTTGTTGACTGATTCTTACTGTATGGATACCAAGTTATGTTAGACGTGCATTAGGACTAGGGCCAATGAAACTCACTGTTTCAAGGTACTGTGGGTAAGTGAGTGGACATGTTGACACCCTGTCCAGATCTCCTCAGATGCCTTTCACATTTCTGCATACCTATTCCCTTGTTTCTAACAGCTTGGAAGTAGCCAACTTTCCTTACCTGCAAGTGGTTGCCAGGACTGATACATGAAACGTGCTCAGTCCCTTGCCTTGAGTCTGGGTGAGTCTGAGGTATAAGTTTCACTTCAGACCTCCTGAGGTATCAGACTGAGGCTGGACATTGCCTGAAATCACTCCCCTACCTGGCTGCTTCTCCTCTCCTGCTGTTCCACCACAGCTCATACTTTGTAGGTTGTGCTGGCAAGAACATCCGACTAACAGAGTGCTTGCATTTGACTTGGCATTGCAGGGTCTGCTTCTAATGAAACTGACCTAACACAGCAACTTAACCCAAATTGAAATGAGGTATGCCTGTGTGTGTGTGTGTGTGTGTGTGTGTGTGTGTGTGTGTGCATGTATGTGTAATTCTAACTGTTGAGAGTCTGCTCTTTCAGTATAGATGAGGCACTTTGGGTGTGGGCACCTTGTAGTTTTCCCTGGAGGAATGAATCGGGTCCTTTTTGTCCTCCAAAGGGGAGCATGGCAGGGGTCCCTGGGATGGCTGCAGACTGGAGGATGAGTGCATCTGCAACTCTGCTGGTGCTGTGAAAAGGTTTGACTCACAGTAAATCAGGGGAGAGAGAGGAGGAGGAGGAGGGGGAGAGAGACTGAGCAAGCCAGCATCCTGATGTAGCAGAGGGTTATGGTGATGCAAAGTGTCCAGAGACCTCTATAGAAGCCACTGCTTCCAGTTTTGGTAGCTGGAAATGGCCACAAGTGGCCACCTTCACAAATGTGTAGAACACAGAATTTTTCCTTGGGAATTCCTATGGAATACAGTTGTTCCTCAGTATCTGCACAGGACTGATTCCAGAATCCCTTGTAGATACCCAAGTCCATGGATGGTAAAGTCTCCTTCACAAAATGATATAGCATTTGCATATGATTTACACTCTTCCTCTTGTATATTTCAAATCATTTCCAGATTGCTCATAGTACCTAATAAAAGGTAAATGCTGTACAAGAAGTTGTTACACTGTACTGTTTCAGCCACTGAAGAAAGGAGTGCACATGCTCAGTGCAGATGCAATTTTTTCTGACAGTATTTGATCTGCAGCTATCAATTCTTCAAGAGGGCCAATTACAATGCGCATCACAGGACCTGAATATTTTCAAGGGAAGGTAATCAATTCGTTAGGCACTTAGACCATGCTGTCACATATGTCTGATAATCCAGTGCAGACTTACAGAGTGGATGGCCTGTAGGAGTTGGAGACTCACCACCAATGGGAACATCCAAAGAGAGATGGAAGGGACTTCTGTCCAGCACAATGTAGCTAGGATTCTGGTGCCAAGTGAGTGAGATAAGGAATCAACTGGGTGGTCCTTTCAACTCCTGGGGTCAGTGATTACATAACTAGGTAGAGAATGGGCTTGGCAGGAGCAACACAGTGTTTGCCGCTTCTCCCTGTGGGGAAGAACTCGTCAGCACTTGACACACTCCTCTTAACCCCTTTGGAGTCCCTAGTGGAAAGTGACAAGGATCGAAGTTGAACAAGACAAAGGCTCAGAAGCCTTTGACTCGTCAGGCAGCAGGAAGATGACTCCTTCTTCCACCAGTGCCTGGACTTTCATCAGTTTCCTTGTCCACCCGGCTTTTATTGCACAGCCTTGGAGTGAGAGGTGTGGGACACATCACAGGCCGTGTCTCACACCAGGCTGACGTTTATTACCCCATCTGTCTCTCTGCTCCTTGCAGCGGTACGTAATTATGTGACAGTCTGAGTCCTGCCACCACTTGCTCACTCTGTCTTGCAAGCTTGGCCCCCAGTGTTATTCCCGCCAGGTGCGGCCTCCATCATGGGGCTGCTGAGGGGCTGAGCCTGAGTGCCACGCATTGTGTAGAAAGGGTGACCAATAAATGGAGAGGAAATAAGAAAAAAGGTTAAAAAAAATGACTTTGAAGTCAGGTGACACCAATTACCTCAACTTTTTAAACTTCCTGATTTTTGACTAAGTCTTTGATCGAATAAAGCAATTTTGGGCCCAGAGCTTATTTATGGGAATTCAACTTCAAATACGTGATGTGTTTTCTCTTTCATGTGAATGTGCACTCCAGCTTCTGGTCTGGGGCACGCAGAGTCTCTGTATGACAAGGTAACTTGAAGGTTACCTTTCTTCCTCTCAAAACCTTTGAAGGGGGGGTAAGTGGAGAAAAAACAACTGCTATCCTTTGGGGGACAACAGCACAGGCAGAAGGGTCCACCTCTCTCGAGATCTGGGGTAGTCAAGGTCAACAGAGGGTAACTATAGTTGGAAATTCTCAAATGGTACACAAGAAGAGAAGCAAGGAATCTCAGAGCAAATGCCGAGCTGTAAACTGCTACAATTTCTCACATAGGAAGGTGGTTCTGAGAAAGAGATTGGGGTCCTTGCCCTTGACCTTCCATGTAGAGAATGCTGCCTGGGGAAGAGAGGGTTACACTGTGTGCGGGGGACTCGTTTCTCTCTCTTCGCTGGAAATCTCACTGGGATATTCTAATCTCCTTGGAACCCGCTGCATTATCTGTACTTTTAGCGTGGCTCACGTTTCAAATGGCAGGCTGTGGAGCAATCTGATTGTTTTATGGGCCCCGCCAAGAGAGGAGCTCCAATTCCTTTCTCTTGGCCAGGTGCCCTCTTTGAGGGAGAAGACCTGCGGTGTATAGAGACTGGCCAAATGCTTAAAGATTTCAGAAACTTCAAAGGCAGGGGAGGAGCCAGGAACAATAAAAAGAAAAATGATAAACATTCAGCTTAAAGACAGGCTGAGTTAAAATCCCTGAGAAATTAGTCTGAACAGACTTAGGGGCTGATTCTCAGAGGTCTGTGGCAACATGCCATGGTGTTACCCAACGTTCCAAGAAGCGATTATTAGCTTTGTTTTAGTTGTGATAGTATAGTTAACGACTCAGAGAGGCAGAAAGACAATGAAAGTGGAGATGAGCCCGTGGAAAGAATGGCTGCTCCGGCTTAGGACTCACCAGGGCAGCGGAGCCTATCCCAGCTTTCGTGGGCCTAGGACAGCCCATTTTGCAAATTCAGTATTGAAATTACTTGATAAGAAGAAACAAGGTGTGACAAGAAGGCTCAAAGCCTTGACTGCCTCTGTATTATTGAAGAAGTCATCACTGTATGCAGACATTTTTATTGTATGCGTACATTTTCTAGGATGTGCGACACACCAGTGAACAAAGCAAACATTCTACTCTCTCATAGAACTTGAATTTGAGAGGGAGAAACAGACATTAAAAAAAGACTCAAGACTAAACTGCATGCTAGACACTGATGATGACCTGGAAGAGAGGAAAATATGTGTGTGGGAAAGGCTGTTGGCCCTCCTCAGGGAATTCTGGGAAGCAGAGAGCAGAATTCAGTAGGTGGACACGTTTAGCTTTACTGAGATGATGAAATCCAAGTAGAGACACGAAGAAGGGGATGAAGTTACTCTAGAAGTTTCAAGGGGAAGAGCATTTCGGGAAAAAGAGGAGGGAAGAAAGTCCTCCAAGAGCTAAACCTGGAGTGTGCTGTGTGGATGTCAGAATGAAAAGGAAGCCAGGGTGGCCATGGGGAAAGAGTAATGTCAGCAGAGGATGGGGACCCTAGGGAGAAGGGGTTGAGGCAGGGTCAGTCAGGCCTTCGAAGCTGCTGTGAAGGTATTGCCAGAGTGAAATATGACAAATGCTGCCTATTGCACAAATGGACTTGAATAGCTCAGACAGCAAAGGTGTATATATATATGTTGTATAGATCTTGCCTTCAATAAGCTTAGTAGAATGAGCGACAGGTGAATAAATTCATAATCATCATCATCTGTATAAACACTGCAGCAGTCAAAGGTGGTGACGTGGCAGTAGAAAGAAAAAGCCATGATCCTTGGAGAAGTCAGAAAGATGTCCCAGAGGAAGACAGCCAGGCCTGCATGTTAAGGTGAAGGACATTTCCTTTAGGAATTCAACTTTGCAGATTTACCTGTAGGGCACCGAAACTAAAGATATAGGTAGCTGCCCCAAGTTGCCCTGCGCTGAAGCCACCAGTGAAACTCACTTTCTCCTACAGCAGTTATTTCCTTGAGTAAAGACATGGTGCAAGCTCTGTGTAGGGCTTTCCTTCTCCAACTTCCGGTTGAGACTGTGGAACAAAAAGCTTTGGCTCTCACAAGGATCTTGGGAAACCAGGAGTGTACTCTCTTGGCTTCCGATGTTACTGCCTGTCCTCTGTAGCAGCATCTCTCGATTAGGGCTCCTTTTCAATAATATCTAGGATGAACATTGTAAGGATAACCCTGGGCAAATGAACTCCCCAGGCTGGTTAAGTCCTACAGCGCACAAGGAAGGCCTACGATCAAATAGAAAATATGTGGGTGATTTGAGCAAAACTGTCCTGGAAATGCAGGGTCTCTGAGGCAAACCACCAGATGGCTGAAATGTATTGTTCCTGGTAGGGTAGCAAGTTTGCAAAGTTAGTTTCAGGCAATCTTGAGTTTGTGTCTGTGTTCATTTACTCGCTAGTTGTGTGATCACGGGCCCGTTTTCTTTTTTTGTTAGATGGGATCATAAAGATTTTCTTCCCCACTCCCAGGACTCTTTGTAGGATTACACACTTGGAAGTATGTGGTAAGCTGTAAAGTACTATGTCTGTGTTGCATGTTTACACTTTCAAGGTGAATTTTTAAAAAATCTTCATTGGTTTATTTGGTCAATATAACTTTTGGGGGGCAAGGTTTTAAATCCACAGAATCCAGTCAATTTTTGTACTAGATATATCAAATCTTGGAGAAAGTCTTGTCTAAAACCTTCATGTTATAAATGAGCAGAGTCCCAGAGAGGGAACATGCTTTATTTAAGATTGCACAGCAAATTAGAGCCAGAGCTAGTCCTGGGCCCCCTGACTCACCTTTCTGTGTGCTTTCAAACAGATGACACTGTAACTAGTTGTGAATGAAGATTCTTCCTGCTTTGGGCTGAGTCAGAGAGACAGGAAGTATCACTTCCTCCTGAGATTCTTTCACTAATGCGCCTTGAATTTCTGTCTACAACAAGTGCTTTTCACTGCTTTTAAAGGCATTTCTTTTGTTTGTAGAAGACCATTTATCAAGTACCTGCTATGACCTGGACTGTTGCAAGTTCTTGCTATTAAAAGAACTACTCTCTTTAATCCTCCCAGTAATCCATGAGCTATTAGTGACTTACCCAAGGTCTCATGATTAGGAGACATGGAAGCTGGAGTAGAGGCTCAATTTAGAAGACACCATGCTCCAGTGTCTCTCCATCATAGTAAACTGTGTACATCCATTTCTATTTTAATCTCTGAAACCTAGAGATTTAGAAATCTAGACTAAAAGGAAGATAGGTAAAGAAAAAGGTTAAAAAAAAAAAGGAATTGGTCTTCAGGAATAAACCTGGTGAATAGAATTACTATAATAAATTAGACCTCGGGGATGGCCCCCTTTTTTTTTTGTTTTCACAAGGTTACACAAGAAGAAAAGGAAAAAAAAAAAGAAAAGGGAATATTTTTCACATACACAGTGAGGGTTCTCCAAAGCAATTTCACAAATAGGATGTAGATGAATCACAGGTAGGATTTACGATGAGTCTAACATGTAGCAATGTGGGAGGCACGATTAGAGACGTGTCTCTGTAATGACAAAGGCACTGAAACCAGCCCTACTTAAATCAGAGGTTCTTGGCAGATCAGACAGATTCATTACAGTTGTATGAGAGAGTACAAAGAAAAGCGTAAAAATCACCCCAGCCTCCCTATCTAGAAAGAGGTATTCATCCCATTGAGATGAATTTCTTCCTTGTTATTCTTGAATGTTGCTTTTTAAAAACATTGGCCGGAATTAAACTGCATGTGAATGTGTGTGTTTTGCCATTGTCACTAGGGTTATTATTGCTATTTTCTATGATTTAAAACACTGCTAAAGTAACATTTGGTGGGTAAATTATATTCCATTACCAGAAGGAAAGAAGAAATATTAAAGAAACAAATTGAAGAGATAGAATAAAAATTTAAAAAAATCAAATGCAGAAGAAAACAGATGAGAAGAGTAGCAGGTTCTTGAAACCTAAGATAAAGTCTCTATAACAGAAGACAGAACAGACCTTCTCATGTCAGAGATTCTTTAGCCTCCCCAGTTCTTCTAAACATTTCTGTGGCAACATTTTAATTGGCCTTAAGCCTGCTAGGTGTCCTTCTGCAGAGATTGGCAAGGCTTTTCTTTAAAGGGCCAGAGAATGTGTTTAGATTTCGCCAGCATTATGCTCTCTGTAGACACTACCATAAAAACTGCCACAAACAACATAAACATAAATGTTCATGACAGTCTTTCAATAAAACTTTATTTACAAAAACAGGTAGTGGCTGAGATTTGGTCCTCCCTAAGGGAGGTTATTCATTAGTATTCATCTGAACTTGGCTCTGCACTAGATTCTGACTATATGCAAAGGAGAAGGAAGATTTCTGTCTTTGCCTCCAAGCAACTAGGAGAAATTTGAAAAGTGAACATTGCAGAGCAGCATGTTAATATCAATAAATACAATAAACCTAGAATGTTGGAGGCCAAAGAGAAGGAAGCACACTGATTTTCTCTGAGCAATAAAGTAGACCTCAGCAATGAAAGAATGCCTAGCCTATGTCCCAAAACTCAGGAGGAGTTCACCCACTTGTGCTCATTCAGCTGGCTGTGTTATTTCTTGTCCTATATGGATTAGGAGTGACTCCATGGAAACAAGTCCCAAGTTAGCCCAAACCAGTAAAACTTCCCAAGAAACCAGTGACACTTGCAGAGCAAACTTACTAAACCATTGCCTTGGCTTTTGTTTTTTTACCACCCTTGTTTGATCTGTGTATGAAAACAGCAAACCTCTGGCTTCTTTGAAGTTCTTCTGTGTTGTGTTTGTTCGGTATGTGCATACATGTTATACAAGGTACGAAAGATTAAATCATGGGGAGTTGTTTCAAGATACAAATTCCACCCACAGCTATGAAGCAACTGTGGCATCCATTAAATGCCACAGTGAATGCCTACTGTGTGCAAAAGGTGGTTTCCCTGGGCTCCTGCTCCTGATCAGCTCTCTGTTTCTAACACAACCTCTACAGTAGCTGCGGGATAACTGTCAGAGACAAAGGGTCTTGGAATGCTGTGTTTACAGGAAGCAACAGGAATAGAGAAGCAGAAGGAAATGTTATTAACTTTTTCTTTGAGCAGGAATCCAACTGAGGTGAGTGTCAATGATTCCATTTTGATTCTTGTGAAGCTCTCCAGAGATTCTTGAAATAACTATGCTGTCTAAATACACAGTGGTTTGCATACCAATCCTCCAACTCTGCCTAAACCAGCTGTAAAGAAAAACTTACAAGTTCAATACATTTCATTTGGAACAGTGATCAGTTATATGTAGTTGCAGAAAACTGCCATACGTGTCACAGGCCTGGAAATCTTTCTGCTTAGGAATCCAGAAGATTTTAAAATTAGCTCATTAAAATATAAGTAAAATACAGAAAGAGATTTAATGATCATGTGCTCTGCTTTGACAATTATGAACAGGGCGCATATGCATAACTTTTTAAAAGTTGTTATGTACTAGACATGTGTTAAGTAGTAGAGGAGATAATGATATGGAGAAGAGAGCACAGGAGGGTAGGAATAGAATTCATAGAAGAAAACTAGGATTTTTTTATAGAAGGATGGGAATATGGTAAAGTTTGAAGAGGAAGAATCAATTATTGGTAAAGAAGAAAAAAACTTAGAAAGAGGAGAAAATGGGAAAACTTCATGTGCTTAACACTGAGAAGACACTATCATCTAGAAGCTTCATGGGCAGAATGAAGGTCCACTGCTTTTCATTCTTCATACTCTTCCCCTTTAAAGGGACATCGCAGTCCAGCAAGGGGCAGGGTTTGTTCTGCATTGTCATGGCACTATCAGAAGAGCAGTGTTGCGCAGGCTGGCCAAGACCAAACCAAGGGTGAGTTGTTCCCTGTTGACTGGGAATGGACCTCTAGCCAGTTAGTGGTGTTCAGTTCAACACTCTGCATGTACCTTGTATAAAAAAGGAACAAGACCCTGAGGTCTGAGATTTAGGTTGTGACAAAGAGTGATCACTTTGAAGGACTGTATGCCAAAGATAAGACTCTCCCTTGTATCAAGAAAAAATGTGTTAAACAGGTGAGAATAACTGCATTTCAGTCAACACACATTCACTGAATAACTGCAGTGTGCCAAGCATGCACGTATCTCTCTTCACACACCGCATCTCATCTGCTCTTCAAATCAACACTACTAAGTATTTATTACGGCTGGTATTTTCTTGGGAAAGAGAGTAAGGCTTAATGAGCATGTAACTATATGGCTTATTATTACACTATATATTTTAAGGGGTGCTATAGGTCAGTGCTCAATAGCAAGCCCAAGCACTTGCCACCACCTCAGTTGTCTAACTTCTTGCCACTAATTTACTGAGAGAGAGAAACACACACAGGTGCTTCCTACACAAGAGGAGGCTCCGAGGACATTTGGCAATTTTGGGAGACATTTTGGCTGTCACAACTGACTGAGAGATGCTACTGGCTTCCAGTGTGCAGAGGCCAGGGATGCTGCTAAACATCAGTGCACAAGACAGTCCCCACAAGAACTGTCTGGCCCAATGTGTCAACAGTGCTAAAATAGGAAATCCTGAAAAAGATGGCAGGCCCTAGCCAGAGTGCCTCTCTTACATTTATTGTAAAGACACTCAGATGAACCACATTGCAGAAATTTGAATACTTTAAGTACCTTGGAGCTCTCCTGGGGAAGGGGAGAGACAGCTTTTCTGTTCTATTTGTTGCCTAAATAAAAGGCGTTTGGCTTTTCCATCTTTGATCAGTTCCTCTTAATACGGTGTATTAAGAAGAAATAAAAAATGCTGACCAAAATAATTTGGAAACCTTTCTGTTCTGTTTCTTTATGCTTTTTTATCTTGTGCTTAAAACCCAGCAACAGTGACTTGATTGCTGTCTCTTTCTCTGTTTATGCTCTCCTCAATTCTACCCTCTCCATCATCTCTCTAAAATACAGTTGCCCTTTGGCATGCTAGAGATTAGTTCCAGGATGCCCCTCAGATACCAAAATCTGCAGGTGCTCATGTCTTATATAAAATGATGTAGTATTTGCAGATAACCTACACATACCTTCCTATATAATTTAAATCATCTCTAAATAACCTAAATATCTTATAAAATGCAAGTAATACATGAGTAGTTTTTACACTGCATCACAGACAGAATAATGACAAACACTCTATATATGTAAAGTACAGACAATTTTTCCCAAATATTTTCAATATGATTATTTGAATTCAGGGACAAAGAATCCATGGGCAGGGGGATGACTATATAGGTAAAACAATACAACTGTTGAACCTGCTTGGGCTCCTTTTAGCCTTTAGCATCAAGATGATTCATCCTTCCTAGCCTGGCACTCAGGGATTCTATGATCCGGACTCAATCTGACTCTCTCAGCTTAATTTCCAACATCCCTTCTCCACAGAAAATCCTTATAGTCCAACTGTGTTGCTCTAGCTCTTATGGGTGGGTATCTTGGGTCATAACCAGAGTTTTCTTGTCTCCATCTTATTGCTAAAGCAGTAACTTTTTCTGGGAATGCCCTTTGCTTTGTTAGTTCATGGCCAAATCCTACCTTGAGGAATACAGTTCAAATATTACCTCCTTCTCAATTCATTTGCTGACTTCCCAAACTTACAAATAAACTGTTTTGCTTCTGAAATCTCGTAAGTCTTTCTAAGTTTGTCCAAGTTTGAAGGTGTGTGTTTTCATGTGGATCATATTAGAAATATATAACATAAAATATATATGGAATATTACACAAGATCATAATATGCTATGGTAAGTAAAGTATATATTTCAGTGGGATAGAAGATCAGAAGATAGAACCTAGGAATAGACCCAAGTGTGTAATTTAGTATGATTTTTGTATGTAGTAAAGAGGGCATTTTAAATGAGCAATTGTCTGTTCATTATATAGAAAGCTTTATACCATTTTAATAAGTAAATTTGTATGGATTAAAAAGTGAAATATGAAAAAATATTTTAGTAATATTATAGAGAAATATAACCGTGGGATCAATAAATCTTAAACAACATATATACAAAAAGTAGAAAAATATAATTTAATTAAATTTTTAAAATAAGAGAAATAATCAATCTGATAAAAGCTATCTATGACAAACTGACAGCTAATATCATACTAAATGTTCAAAATTGAAAGATTTCACTCTAAAATCAGGAACAAGACAAGGATGTCTACTGTCACCATTCTTATTCAGTATAGTTCTGGAAATATTAGCTAGAGCAATTAAAAAGAGAAAGAAATAACAGAAACAAGGATGGAAAAGGAAGAAGTAAAATCATCATTATTTGTGGATGACACAATACTCTGTATAGAAGACCGCCAAATCTCCACCAAAAGACCTGTAGATTTAATAACCAAATTCATAGTGTAGCTGGATACAAAGTCAACACTCAAAAATGAAAAGCGTTCCTGAACACAAACAACAAACTCACTGAGAGGGAAATTAGGGAAATCATACCCTTCACAATAGTATCTAAAAAAATGAAATATTTAAGAATCTGTCAAAAGAAGTAAAAGATCTATACATTGAAAATTATAATGCCTTGAAAAAGGAGATCAAAGAGGACATCAGAAAATGGAAAGATACCCCTTGCTCATGAATAGGAAAAACCAACCAGAGAAAATGGCTATACTTCCCAAACTGTTATACAGATTTAATGCAATCTCAATTGAAATACCATTAGCATATCTCACAGAACTAGAGAAAACATATCTAAAATTCATTTTGAATTAGAAGAGACCTAGAATAGCAAAAACAGTTCTGGGCAACAAAGGCAAGGCAGGGGCATTATAATTCCTGACTTGAAATTACTCTACAAAACTGTTGTGATAAAATCAGCATGGTACTGGCAAAAATATAGACCTGAGGATCAGTGGAAGAGATTAGAAGATGTAAACACAACTCCAAACACACTAAGCCACCTTACCTTTGACAAGAGGGCCAAACATGTTCACTGGAAGAAACATAACCTCTTTAATAAATGGTGCTGGAAAAACTTGTTTTCCACATGCCAAAGACTAAAACTAGACCTATTTCTATCACCATGCGCTAAACTAAAATCAAAGTAGTTTAAAGAAAAAAGAATCAACAACTAGGATGTCATCTTATTAAAAAGTTTTGCACATCAAAAGAAATCACCAGCAGAGTGAAGAGACAACCCACAGAGTGGGAAAAAATTTTAGCCAGTTGTCCCTCCGACAAAGAACTTATATCTAGACCATATAAAGAGTTGAAAAAAATCAGACCTCCCAAATTTGAAGAACCAATCTAAAAGTGGGCATCTGAGATGAATGAATACACACTTCTCAGAGAAAGAAATAAAGCAGCAAGTAAATATATTTTAAAATGTTCAACATCATTGTTCATTTGAGAGATGCAAACTAAAACAATGCTGAGATCTCACCTCACTCCCGAAAGAATGGCTACTATCAAGAAATCAACAAATCACAAATCACAAATGCTGGAGGGTCTGTGAGGAAAAAGCAACCCTTCCCTAGTGTTGGTGGGAGTGTAGACTAGTGCAACCACTGTGGAAATCAGTATGGAGATTCCTTAAAAATCTAGGAGTAGAGGTCCCATTCGGTCCAGCTATTCCCCTTCTGGGTATCTTCTCAGAAGAATAAAAAACATCATACCATAGCAATATGTGCACCCATGTTTATAGCAGCACAATTTGTCATAGCTAAATATTGGAAGCAACCCAAATGCCCATCAACAGAGGAATGGATAAAAAAAGATGTGGTCTTTTTATACAATGGAGTACTACTCAGCCACAAAGGATAAACTTGAGACATTTATAGGTAAATGGATGCAACTTGGGACCATACTCATAACTGAAATAAATCAGAATCACATGTGTAAACATCCTATTGTTCCCTGGTATGAGAAACTGAAAGAGTAAATAAGGTCCAAAATGTACAATAATTACTGTGAAGTGGGAAGAAAATGTTCAAAGGGAAAGAGGAACTAGAGTAGGGGAAGAGGGAAAGGAAGGAGGAAAGGAAAAGCAATACAAATGAGTTACCCTACTAGGTTTTCTTAGTTCATTGAAAAGAAAAGTTTGTGCTAATATTGTTTGGAGAATTTTTTATGCCCATATCTTTTACTCTGAGTAACTACTTTGAGGATAACAATATAAATGTATTAACTATTATTAGTCTCTTATTATTTTGTTGTAAAATTTTGTTTTATTTTCTTCATAAAATAAAATAAAAAATACAAAGATAAGAGGAAGGCTGTGAGAAAATATTTGTTATGTAGAATTCAAAGCATTATAAGATCTAACTTGTGTCAACAGTTCGATAAATAAAAAATATCCTAATCAAAATAATGTGTAAACTATGTAAGAAGGGTCAGGGGCTCATAGATTGGAAAACATAAAATATCAGTGAACATAAGATAGGGAAGCTCACCAGTAATCAGCAAATCATAATGCTACCCGCTACATTTCTCTTTTAGCCCACGCAATTTGCAATACATGGGAAAAGTTAATAATCCGTGTGATATTAAGGGCGCTAAGAAGTAGCAGCTTTCATTATACTATGGACATGAATATAATTAACTAGAATAGGAGGAATAAATGAAAACAAAGCTTTGTAAATAAGGAATGGAAGAAGAGTTGAAGGCAGGAGAGAGGAATGTGGAGACAAAGAAGAATCAAGATATGTACAAACAGATACAAATTCCCTATGATGAATGGATCATTACGTATATCAAAAGTGTACTGATTAAATTAATTTTAAAAAAGATTTATTTTCAAAAATGATTTATTAAAATTCTAAGTATTCAAATTCTGGTGCAGCAATTTCACTCAAGGAATTGATTTTGAGCAGAAAGGAATTAAACAGTTTCTTATAGGAAAGGTCATGAAGCTACACATTTAGAAAAATGTCTCATTGGGAGAATGGTTATGAATTTCAAAACATTAACCAAAATGAACTCCTAAAATGCAACCCAATTCTGATTTAGTGAGACAGAAGTCACAGCATAATTTTTTGTTACAAAGGTAATTGAACCATAAAATATAAAGCACACTGACAAAAATTAGATATGACCCAAATGCAGTCACAAGGATTTATATGAAGCACCTGCAGGTGGTCACCGAGCCTCTCCCTATTTAGAAAGGATCACTATTAGAGCATGTTTGTGACACCTCACTCATCTAACTTGGGGTTTCATATGTGGAAAATTTCATTTTCTTTTATTTATCAAAAAGTAATTAATTAGTCAATGAATGATAACAATTATTGAGATGATGTATGACCTGCTTGGGTGAGGAGAAGTTTTGAATGGTCACAGAAGGAACTATTTCCAAACAAAAAGATCATTATATATATATATAAACATTAATTTATTTTTATTTAATTCTCATCTAGCCATTTAGGCTGGCACGTGAAGGACTTTTCATAATATATGTTCCAGTACTTGGGACTACACTGATTTTACACTGACTCACTCCTCCACAGTGCCTCACCATGCCTCTTTATGGTGCTTGAACTTCCTACTGTACTGTGATTTCCATTACAGTGGAACTTTATACCTAATTCACCTCGGCTTCCTTCACTTATTCATAGTATCTAGCACTATGCTCTGTACACATGTTCATCATAAATAACAACAGAATAAACTAACAACTTAAAAAATTTAAATTTTACCAAGTGCTACACACAAAAATATTCATTTCAATATATTATATATATAAGATGCTCATATCATGCCATTGCTCCAAAGTCATGGCTTTTTAAACTTAAAAGGTTCCAATTGGACAGTGTGCCCTAGGTCAAATAGTCCATTATTAAAATATTGTTTTTCTGGATGAATAGGATTCATGTGTTGGATTGGGTGGAGCTCCATTGCCTAGCATGTTCAAGCCCTGGGTTCAATCCTCTACACAGCAAGAAAATGAAAAATAAATCATGCAAAAGCAATGTGTCTTATAATTTAGTAGATGAGGCTTAGAATTTCCACTGTACTAGTAGTAGCTGTATGCGTGACTTTAAGAAAGGCACTTAAGCTTTCTGAGTGTCAGTTTTCCCAATTGCTAAATAAGGCTTTGTTTGCAACGGCAAACCAGGATTGTAAAGCAAATGAGGATAACAGGAATACTTGGCTATAAATACATATTAAGTGATAATAGTAGGTATTGTCATTAAATGTTAAACCAGACCAACTGTCTCAAGTTTTGGATAGTGTTTTTGTGGGTGTGGAATCATTCGTGGGACTGATTGAAGTTTCATTTACTTACTAAGCATTACTGAGGCTTATACCAGGCAACAGGAATTTTAAAAAGATTGAACCTCAGTCTCAGTTCTCAAAGCTCTGTAAAGTCACCAATTACATAAACTAATTACTGCAAGTAGTGTGGTAAAGCCTACAAACAGCATATTTTCACAATGTAAGGACGAAAAAAAGATTCCCTTTGGCTGTACCTGAGGGGTCAGAAAATGCTCACTCGAAATAATATTTGAGATGAATCCTGAGGGTAGTAAGAATTTAACAAATACAGTAAGCAGAGTAATATTCCCTCTCCCAAATGTGTCCATGTACTAGTCCCTGGGGCATGTGATTATGATACTTCGTGTACAAAAAAGATGATATAGATGTGATTCAGACTCATCAACTTCCTACTGTCCTGTGATTTCAGGTGGAGAGCCTGACCGAGATTATGCAAGGAAGCCCAGTGTAAACTCAACTGAATCCCTAAGAACAGAGAATCTTTCTTTCCTGACTGTGGTCAAAGGGAGATGTGACTGTGGAAGAATGAATGGTCATAGGGACATGCTATGTGCAAATCTTTCCAGTGAAGTGGGCTGTTAGCATTGCACAATGCCCAAGACCCATATCCTTCCTCTGAACAAAAATCCGGCACTACTTCCTTGCCCACACTTCCTGTCACCAGCAGTCAGCTCATGTGTGTGTGCATGTACTCAATTCTTGAAGACCAAAATGTTTTCAGATACAAACTTTAACTTGGTCAGATCATTTTTAAGGAAGCAGAACCAAACAGTCTTGTAGGTGATGCCACCAGCAGTCCTGCTGCAGGCTCGTCCTGCCACATATAATGATCAGCTGCCAGCACAATAGAGTTCCGCCCTTTTTTTGTTTTGTTTTGTTTTGTTTTTTCAAATGTCTCTCCAAAATGAATGGATAATTCCCTTTGGAAGTATAAAAATGTCTTGAGTTGCATTTAGGACGTTGTCTTTCACAGGATTATTGTGATCCAAATGGTGTTCATAACCTATTGGAGAAGGAAAAACAAAAACATCATACATTTCACTCCTTAGGAACACCACGTGATACCGGGCCACTGTCAAGCTAATTTGCCCATTGTATACACAGCACTGTATAGTTCACAGATCCTTTGGCTTTCACAAACTTAACTTCCTGTTATTCTCCCCCAAAATGCTCTTAGCTTAACAGGCGAGGGATTGTTACTACTTCTACATCTTACCAACAAAAACTGAGGCTCGGGGTCAGACTTCAAAACAAAGCTTCCTCTCATTAAATAGAGAACAAATCACAGAAATATACTTCACGTGTTTGGGAATTGGGTCTTCAGTTTCATTTACACACAGATATGTCAGTAAGAGTTACCCCGAAATGATGCGGTTCAGTGAACAGGTATCGTTACTGCTCTTTAAAAATGAAAAATATCACAACCTAAATTAAAGCAGTTGGAAACTGAACAATGTGAGACTGTCCACTCTTTCTGTCTCCAAATCCATTCCTTGCCCCAGCTATCCTAGATATTCTAGATGTGGTACAGTACTTGTTGATGTTTGTCTAGAGGATTGATGGCTGTCGCTGTTGCTTTTTGGATAGCAATAAGGATTTCTCCTATTCAGCAATCCCTCTCCTGGGTGGGACTTGGGGACTAAAATAATCCCCCATCTGGAGAGTCCCAGTGGCATAGGGATTTACCCCAATTTGGCACAGTATAAATCAAGTTTCCTTCCCTAAGTCCCCGCTCTTCAGACCTGAGACTACAAATTTTTTCAGTAAGATAAATGAGCAGGAATCCCTGAGGTCCTGGAAAGGACTCAGTTCTACTTCCCATCTCCAACTACTAGAGGATTTGGGATAAATCCTGGGGTCTTAAAGGGAGAGAGAGAGAGAGAGAGAGGGTGAGAGAGAGAGAGAGAGAGAGAGAGAGAGAGAGAGAGAGAGAAAGGGAATATGAATATGAGAGATGTGAAAGAGAAAATTTATCCCTCAGGAAAACCCTGAATGCTGCCTTATTAGTTGCCTGCTGACAGCAGATCCTTCAGAGCCGCCATTAGGATGTGAGAGACCTAGCTTTCCTGTGTCCTGATGTCACAGCCCACCTAAAAACCCAGTTTCAAGGGGTGCGGGAATTGACAAAGTTCCAGATGCCTTGAGATGGTTTCTCAAGGAGAGATTTGCCAGGTGGTTACTGCTAAGGAGGACAGATGCCTGTACATGTGGCTCAGTAGTCACACAGCCCATCTGGTGCAGAAGAGCAGCTAGAGAGGGGAAGACTGACCACAGGGAGAGAATCACCATCCAGACACCCAGCAGCCACCACAAGGTCACACTGTGGGAGTGTCTGAAGGAGACCATGGTATTCTTATTACATAAATAGTGAGGGAGATTAGAAATCAAAACACAAATGCTACATGCACGTGCACACACACACACACACACACACACACACACACACACACACACACACCTTGCCTAGTGTTTTTAGCTCTATAAGCCACTGGAAAATAAAGTGTTGAAATCACTCTAGTTTACATCCCTTGGCAAAAAGTGTGCTATCAGATTCAACCTCTTTTACTGCTTCTAGGAATTATGAAAGAACACCCAGTTTATGGTTATGGTGCTCCTGCTTCACAGTTCAGAGCGTCCCCTGGGGACCCAGAGCTGCCAAATGCCACTTAGAAACTGACCAGAGACATTTTCCCCCTTATTTTAGAAAGATATAATAATCCAAACAAAAGTTCTAAGGAAGCAAAATCTCATTGTTTGCTATCGGCCAGTAAAGCATCCACGATACAGTTCTTTCTTGTTGTTGTTTCTCAGGCTCTCAATTGTTTCCCTGCCCTGTATCCAGGGAGACAGGGATTGTAGAAAGAAAGACTGTGAGTCCTTGCTTACTCAGCTCTCTGGGCTGTTGTGTAGATCAAATAAGCCACAGGTATGAATGTGTCCACAGTGATCTACAAACACTGTTTATTAGCAGGAAGCATGTTTCTTCTGTCTTCCCTGAGCCCCTGAGCGTGGGGGAACCTTTTCTAGAATATTCCTCTGCACCACAGGGCATGGTTCTCATTTCACTATCTTTATTTCCCCTATTCAAAGAAAAATCTTAAAGTTGTTGATCCTTGAAACCACAAGCCAGCATAGGGCAGACAGTGAGAAAGAAATGTGCGCTAAAGACAGGATGGAGGAAGGAAAAATAAGCCATGCAAGCTCAAAGTGCCTCACCCTCCCTTCCTAGATGCAAGGGTCAAGGGGGTTAGCCTGACCTTCAACCCAGAAGGCTTGATCTCCCCTGGCTGGTAACTGGAGAAGGCATTGCCGGGTTGTCACAGGGTTGATCCCTGTGATTCCGACAGATACATGGCATGGAGGAGGCCTAGTTACCAGCTATGCCTTTTTCAGCCAATGGATTCATTTGAAATCCACCAGATGAGCAGGTGTATCAAGGATCCCACGACAGATGGCAGCATCCTAGTGGAAAAAGAGAGAACTGTTGAATTTCCAGGAAATTTGCTATCCAGTTGACATCATGTTGGTGTCTTACAATTGGCCATGTTTGGTAGCATTTATACCAGGGAGTTGGGCAAATGCTAGAAAAGTTTCTTTCATGTTCTAGATAGTTGGTTATTAAATATTTACCAATATACCACTGCTTTAAGGTCGGGTTTAAGCATGGAACACACAATTTTGCTTGAGTTTTTTGGATTATATTCTTTCTTCCCCTCCTCCCAAGGTGCTTTTGAGTTCTACCATCCCAGCCTCATCTATTCTTTGTGTGTACTTCCAGAGAAATTTTAGCATAATGTTCACAGAGGACAAACAAATACACTGTCAGTTGTGCAGAACCCTTGTATTATTTGAAGTGATGTCATACACAATCCTTTAATTTGATCTGTATCACATCCCTGAGAAAGTCGGAGTTTGAACTCTTACTTGCAATTTTCAGATGGGAAATCTGTGGTTCAGAGTGGCTCCATAGGAATGATAGGGCAAGGTAGGGAGTACAACCAGGGATTTTCCTCAGTCCTTTATTACCTCTGAAAGTCATCGAGCACCCCTAGACAAAATAGCCACAGTCCCCAAGTCAGACTGTGACCAGCCAGGAAGAGCCACACTGCACGAGGGCAGAAACGGCTTTTATGTGGTTTGAGGCTACATTCAGTGATTCTTTATGTAGAAGCAAATTGTCCTTTTAATTATTGTGTGGGCTGGACTGAAATAGATGTACATTCCTTGAGCCACTGGCGGCAGCCAGAGCAGCCCAGGTGTTCAGCCTGAAGATCTGCCAAGTCTCAGACTCCCTGTGTATGATTGAGAGTAGTATCTGTGTTTCCAAACAAAAAGTATTTTTTTTTAAAGTAAGCCTTTGGAATACTGTGAATGGGAAGCACAATGGAATCACAAGGCATTTGTGGATTATTCCATTATGGGAGATTGCTAAGGACAAGGTCCTGGAAGGTACGGGCTGTGCACTGGGACAGTAAAGAACTTGGTTCTCCCACTCTAATACATCTCAGCTATGGGAGTCTTACAAATATTGACAAAAAGGACCTTTCTTTGGTTGAATGGCTGGGATTGTGGCCTTTGGCAAGTGTCTTCATATGTTCTTTTGTAAATCTGATTCAGGACAGCACATGGGCCTGTATAGAACTGGAGTTTCCAGGCAGTCAGAGCAAAGACAAAGCTGGGCCCAATCACGTGTTGCTCTTTGCTCTTCTGCCTTGGGCCAAGGGCACAGGGTGGCTCCCGGACTCTGTAGGAGCATTCTGCAAACAGTTCAGTCCCCGCCGCCCTACTCACTGCTCAGGCTCAGGGGCCGCACACACCCATCTTCCCCGTTGTTTTCCCACAAACTGACCTCCTAGCTCATCTGTCCTTCTTCTCCCCGCATGTTAGGGCTCTCTGAATCCCCACCTCCCTGACACTGTCCCGAGACAATTTGGAAAGGAGGCACAGCTCATCCTAATGACTGATGACCTCTGTAGTAAAGCTTTCCAGTGCGATGCTGGAAGACAGGGCCAGGCTCATGGAATTCTTAGCGTGGATACCTCTCTAGCATGCCTTCTTCTTCAGCATGCCATCACTCCAAATTTTCTTTGGGGAAATTCTATGCCTTTGCGTTATGCTGTCTTTGGGGGACTGTGAAACAGTCTTGGTGGGGTTTTCGTTCAAGCGCTTTTCCCTTCTCCTGATTAAGGGGAGACACATGACCCCATCTAAATGACTCTCTCTCTCTCTCTCTCCCAGGAATCCTGAGCACAGTTCTACAAGATGAGAGATCACTAGGGCTAGTTCAGCCCTGGGCCGAGGTGTCAAGAACCTGTGCTCAAGTTCCTGCAACCTCCATTCTGTCAGCTACCCAGATGCCATTTTCTCTCTTGACCAGTTCTCTTTCCTGCCAACTAACTTAGTCCCTAATAAATTCTCTTTTTTTTTGGTTTATTTCTTCTCAAGTTTGCCAGTTTTTCTCAAGTTGCTCACAATCAAAACAACCCTACCTGGTCCTGTCCCATATAAATGAACATCTTCCATGCTGAGCCTGGGGGTTCAGTCATAGCCTTTTGGCATCTCTGAGAAGGTCTAAATCCAGCTTGATGGTGAAACAATCCCACCGAAGGACAATAAACCACAGAGGTGGAGTAAAGAGTTGAGCAGGAGCCTGAAAACATTTTGACACTTGTGTGACAAACGTCCAAACCTCTCCTGACATCGAATGACCACAGCCTGCATGAGGACGTTCCCTTGTTTGTTTCCGAGTTGATCATCGGTAATATTAAGGAGCGGGGCCAAAAGACCGGGTCCTGGAAGTCTTTAGTGTCATCCCACTGGGGTTTTCATTCTTTCAGTAGCCACAGCACAGCAGCTTCTTTGTGCAAGGCACTGGCCAAAGGGATGGGTAGGATGCAGCCTCTGAGCTAAGGTGACATAGCTGCATTTGTGCCTTCGAAGAACACAGGCTGGAGGCACAGGGACTAGTGGGTACATTGTCCAGTGTAGGATAAGCAAGGCTGCAATGATAGATAGTCTTGGAGACGTTGTTACCCGCCTAGTAAACTGGACGGAGCAGCCCTTATGACCCGCTTTCCTGACGTAGGTGGTGGTATGTCCCTAAGACCTTGAAAGACAGCCTTTGTTTCCTCTTTTGTAGTGTGTGTCTGCGAGGGAACGGCTCAGAAGTCAGTCCCTTTTCACTTTGCTTCTCAGGATAGCTGTACTTCTCCTGGCCTCCCAAGAAGAAAGCCCCTCTGCACCTGAGAACCCGGAGACCACACAGCACAGACCTCCGGCACCTGCTTTTCTAATAGTCCTTGTACTTCTCAGGGCCGAGAGACGCACGCAGCAGGAAACTGCTTAGCAACTGCACGTAGGAAATTGGGATTCCAAACTATTCCTGTGGGTTTTTTGCTCGCTGCTTTTGTTCTCCTGTTTTGTTTCCAGCCATTCGTGATTTAGTCATTGTTCTGCCATACAGCACACTAACCGGTTCTGCGGGCTGCGGGATCTGCACTGAGCTGAGGCCGGGGCCGCCTGGGTTCCCGAGGACCCCAAACCAAAGCCCCAAGTGATTCCCAGTGGCCACAGTGAGCCCCAGTGGCTCAGGATGGGCAGCCGCAGTATGAGCTGCTCTTGGGGACTTCTGGAGTCTCTGGGTCTGACTGCTGGAGTTTCCATTCTCTTTCCTTAGGTCCTTCTCAGCTGGTTGGGTCCTGGTTTTCACCCTGTCCATTATGTCTGCAGTCTACGAGCTCCCAATATTTTTGTCCCTGCTTTTTCTCTTGGCAGATGGACCTCCTGCCTGTCAGCCCCGTCTCTGTCTCTGGAGGTGCACTGTGACCTGTGTGTCTCCGTCCCGCTCTGTCTCTGGCAATCTCTGCCTCTCCTCTTTCTGCCTCTTTTTGTCTCAAGTACCTTTTCTGGTTTGGTTTTCTCATTGTCTGCTCCTCTTTGCGGCTGACTCTCTCTGTGTGTCCCTCTTTGCCTCTTTCTGTCTGTGCAAGTTTCTGTCTCTCGCTGTCTCTGTCATCTCCACCTCTTAGTTTTTCTTTCCTCCATTTTCTCGTTTGCTCTTTGTTACGCGCTCTGTGCCTCAGTTCTCTTTCCCTCCATCCCCTCCCCCAGTCCTTTCTTTTCCTGACTCTCTCAGCAGCTTGGCCCAGGTCCCAAAGAAAAATGGGCTCAGTTTGAGAGAGAGCTCACATTGCACATTGAGGGTTAAACCCCGCCCCCTTCAACTTTCCTTCCACTTTAGAAACTCTGAATCTGACCAAAAGCTTTTTCGAGGAAAGGGCCCACGGGCCGTGGCAGGAGCCACCCAGCCACACTGCACCCCAGAGAGCACCAGAGGAGGCCGACTGACAACTGTGACATGCCACGTGCTGGGATTGCCCTGGCTGCGCTCCAGCTAGTCAGAGCCAATTAATATGAAATCAATAGGCCGAATCGACGTTTTCAGAAGTTAACTCAAAAAAATCCCTAAAGATTAACCAGCCTGTGGCCTTTGCTATGAAATTGTTACCACACCACTTTCTTTTCTTTTGAAAGTCCAGATGGGCAGATAAATCCAAAGTGGATCAACCACATCTGCCATTCCTGCACACAAATTACACCCCTCCCACCTCCTCCCTCTTTCCAACACGCTACAGCACTCAGAGCCTGGCCTGAATTGATATTTTATGCCTCACTGTATATTTTGAATTCTCCATTGTATTAAGAAAAATCGCATCATGACCCCTCTGAAGCAGAGAGCCGGCAGATTCTGAAATTGCCCTTTTCCAAAAGCGAGAACTGTGACCATGGACAGGGCTGTGCTCTTCCAGGCCCATAGGAGGTCCACAGTGGTACCCAGTCCCAAGCGGCTGGCATCTCCAGGGGACTGAGCCAGCAGTGGAATTCAGGGGGCAGTTTCCCTTATGAGGCTCCCTTCTCTGCATTTGCCAGGTACATGAGCTCATGCCCAGTTTAGAGATGAGGTCTTTTCTTTAGAAAGAAACTGCGAAGGAGGAGGGAGGTTGGAGGTTCATTAAGATCAGCATCTCTTGTGCAGATTGGCTGGTACTGCAGGAATCAGGATGAATTCTTGGTTTTGAGCCATGTCTCAAAAGTTAAGGCCACCACATCAGGATGTTGCTGTGGTGTGGGTTGATGGCACAAGAACTTGAAGCAGATGCAAAATTGAAAATATATTTTCTTAGAAGAAAAATGCACAAGTTTTGTTTAATATTTTTATGTATATGGACATCTTGATAAAAAAAAAATGAAGACTCCAATAACCCCTCAGGTATTAAGCCCAAAAGCTTACATGCATTTTTTAAAATTGAAAATCATGAGGAAAACTGAAAGAAGAGAATATGGGGAATGTAATGTATGAAATACTTAAGAGATTGATGTCTGTGCTGAATTTTGAGTTCTTCATAGGAAAAAAATGCATGCTAAAAGTACTAAAAGGCTAAAATAAGCTTGGTATAGTGGCGCATCCCTGTAATCACATCACTCTGGGAGGCTGAGGCAAGAGGATTGCAAGTTCAAGCCCAGCTTGGGCAATTTAGCAACTTAATTATGCCTATCTAACAATAAAAATAAAAATAAAAATTGTTTTAAAGGGCTGAGATGTAGCTCAGGATGAAGGTTCTGAGTTTAGTCTTAGATAGTACACACACACACACACACACACACACACACACACAGCTAATATAAAAGTTTAAGTGATAGATATAGTGTGTCTTTATTTTATAATTATTCACTGTATACAAAAATAAAACACATCACATTGAACCCTCATAAATATGTACAAATATTATATTTCAGTCAAAAAGTTAAAGTTTTAAAAAAGATTAAGGACAGGTAAGTAGAATCTGGAACAAGTTCAAGAGACTACTCATCCTAAGTCTTCATTGCAAAACTCATGTTCTTTTGGTAAAATGATAAGTGTGTTCCAAAGTGTATTCAGGAAAGTAACTCAGGGAACATACTTTCTTTACGGTTAGTGGCACCATTCAAGGCTTACTTTTGCACTTAAGGTTATTAATAAGAGCATAGAGAATCCTCTGTTTGGTACCAACTGGGTAATAGATGGTGACCCACACTTGGGGACTCCAGCGTTGCAGGTTGTCCATGTTCTTGTGACATTTCTTCAAGCCTAGAGCACTAGGGAAAAAAAAAAAGATGACTACTGCTGGGGCTTGAAGCTTTAAAAAAGGCTGTTTGGAAGTTTGAGAGGTAAGACGTCCGGAAACATCCCTGAGGCTTTTGCCAGGTGTGTTAGAACCTAAGCCAGGCAGAGGTTCCAAGAGAATCCATGAGGTTCAGACACGAGCAACTTTCCACAGTTTGACATGGGGTGCTGCCCTGCTCCTGGTGAGAGCATGGCTGGGGTAGCATCGCACCTCCCAGCACCTCCAGTAGGCTCCATGCTGCACCCTGTCCTGGCTGTGTGCCAGCAGCTGCCTGTAGACTTCAGCAGATCTGTCTTTTTATACCTAGCCTGAGTCCCAAACCTGCTGCCTAGACCTGTCCTAATGTTATTGTGAACTGGGCAGTTCTTACTGTTATTCCTGCTGCAGGAGTCAAGCTACATGATGGAGATTCCCTGATGACAGTGGGAATCCACAGCTGCTTTGTGGCAGACATACCCTCAGATGCTGAATGGCGGTGCTAAGCTCATTGCCCGATTCTCCCTCTGTATATCCCCCACCACTCCTGCCACCCACCATGTGTGCACCTATGCATGTGTTTTACAGATTGGTGAGCTGACTCTCACATGAGAGAAATGACTTGCTTCAAAGCACACAGTCTTTTGTGGCAGCCTTGCAGCTGAAGGTAGATCCTTCCCAGGTGGATGGGAGAAGTCATCTCTGCATGACCGGTCTAATGACGACAATCCTTTCCTGCTGTTGTCCCCAACCTGCATTGTACAGAATGCACAATCTTGGTTCCAACCTGAACATGAAGTGATATCAAGAGAACAACAAAGCCTCAAGTGGTTCATTTTTTATGACTGCAAAATAACTGGAATACAAAAGCATATTCTGGAAAAATGTTAAGGGCTGAAGCACCAATATTCATTAAATGTTCCCTAGTACCAGGTTCTGTTGTAATCATTTTATGTGTACTGCCTCGTGTAACCCTCACTATAGCCCCGTGAGGAGGTATACATAAAGTGCTTAAAACAGTCCTAGCTTTGTTGATGAGGAAACTAAGGCACATGAAGTTTAGGTTCCTTGAGGAGGACCCACTTCGCTATTAAATAGCAGTGCTAGGATTCATCCCAGACTGTCTGGCTCCAGAGCCACACTGGTAGGTGCTGTGCTGGGCTGTCAAAAATATTTTGGTAGCCAAAGACATCATCCTAATCAAATACAATTAGATGTGTTGGAGAGTAACCAGTAAGCTCTAGATTGTGTTTGCTTGGGCTCTGTCAGCACGCGGCCTCTTACAGCTACTCAGGGCCCATGTGGGAGGTGAAAGATTTGCAGGGGGAAGTGACTTCAGTGGTAAATGGCAGAGGCAGGATTTCAGCCCAGTAGACTTCAGGGCCTATTTGTCTTCATTTTACATAAGGAGAAATTGAAGCCAAGAAGGGTTATGTGAAATGTGCCCCCTTTTTGCATGGAGCCCAACACAACTCCACCCACAGGATCAATGCTGAGTATGCATGAAGCCCTCAGTCAGACTCTGTCTATAGACTGAGTGCTTTCAAGGCAGGAAGTCACCTTAATCCCATTGGAAGGGACTGTGGGTTCCACTGAACTAGTTCTGGGAAAGGCTTTTATTCCACGGCAGATGCTGTAGGAGAACAAAAGGCAGATGCAATAGGAGAGAAATGAGGTACAAGGTGAGCAGACTGAGGCTCTGAGAATTCAGGCTTCAGGCTCATGTGAGTAAAGCATGACCAAGGATCTCTGATCTGGAGACCCCTGGGGAGAGTAGGCAAAACCACATCCATTTTGTCCTGCAAGACATAGAGTGTGCCACCATTGGTCAATGTGAATTTTCATCTAGATCAGCTACTCTGGCGTCTTACTTGCTTCATTTATAAAATAGTCAAAATACAACTGACTACACTAAGTTGCTTAGCAACTAAATAAGCTAATATAGCATTTATGTTTTGTGAGCACATAGCAGGTCAGGCAAAAAATTTCCCTGTCTTATCTTCTCTGTTGAACTTCATCCTTCTGGATAACGGTCCAGTGTGGGCTTTGATGGGATGTTATTTCCTTGCAAGAATAACAAGAATGAAGTGCAAAGCAATTTGCAAGAATGAAATGAAAAGTGATTTTTAACAATCACTTTTGTTAAAAGTGGGGTGGGAGATTTCACAAACTTTGTATAATTGACAGCAAAGGGTAAATTAGATAATATATTACAGTAGCTTTCTAGGGCTGCTATAACAAAATACCAGCAGTTGGGGGTCTTAAAACAATACAAATGTATTCTGTCACAGTTCTGGAGGCCAGAAGTCCAAAATCAAGGTGTTGGTAGGGAATAGTTCCTTCTGGAGGTTCTGAGAAAGAAACTATTCCACACTTTTCTCCTAGTCTTTGAATCCTTCTGGCCATCTTTGGCATTCCTTGATTATACAGGCATCGCTCTGATTTCCGTCTCCATCTTCATAGCACCTTATTCTCCGTGCCTCTGTGTGTCTTCTTTCCTGTCTCTTATGGGATTTAAGGGCTATCCTAATCCAGCGTGGTCTCATCTTGAGAGTCTTACCTTAATTCCATATGCAAAGATCCCTGCAAGGTCACATCCTGAGTTTCCAGGTGGACATGAATTTTGGGGAGGTCTCCATTCAACCCACTACACATAGATTTCCCAGGAGAAAAGCATATGGGATAAACAGACAGAAGCAACTGTGAATTTTTATTTTCCTGCTCATCATGTGCTGGCCACATCAGCTTCCTTCTCTGAACTTTGTAAAGTACTTCCCTAGTGGCCATTAGGACTGGGCAATGGAGAAATGGGAACCCAGTGAGAAAAGAGGCAGATCTGGTGGGAGTTTGGTGGCATCCTGTGGGCTGCAACTGAAAGTATTTCCCCCAAGTGTCCCTACAGGGTCAAGGTACCCCACAGACCTTTGTTAAATAGACAACTTGATCTTATTTTGACTACTTTGCTTTACCTTTTGGAACTCTGATCTCTGAGGCTTCCATGAGAACACCCTGACTGCTCCTCCATGCTCCCTTGGGGAAGCATGCATGTTATACAACTAGAATGACACACAGCCACCTGACTTGGGCAGTGTGACCTGAAACCCATTCTACAGTGTACAGGTTCTCTATATAGACTGTCATTGCACAAATGCATGCGCTCCAGATGTTTATCTCCTAATTACAAGTCTCTGATGGGCCACTTACGATAATGTACTTATTCATGGTAATATTTTCTCTTTCCCCAGAGGATCTGCCAGGGCACATTTGATGCAGGGAGAGACAGAGTGTCTCTAGTGTGTTTTAATTAGCCAATTGCTCCCTAGTCACAGTAAGCAGCAGGTGCCAGACCTATTGCAACAACCATCTGCTGGTGTCTGATCTGACATAACCAAGGTAGTCTTGCATTTTGAGGGGACTCTCAGCTTCCACAGAGGAAACGTGACAGGCATAGACTACTAATTAGCATGTAAGGTGATGAGTGCTCTAATCCAATTCTATGCAACTGGCTGTGGGCTGGGGAGTTGGAGTTGCACTAGGGGCTTGGGGATGAGCAAAGATGGGGTAGTTCAGCTGGGGCATTTTAGCAGACCAGCAGGAAATGAGTAAAAAGATGTGAAACAGGGCTATATTCCAGGCAGAGGAAATATACTAAGCAAAGGAATGGAGGTGTGGAAAGGAGCGAGATGTTTAGTACGTGGTTGCTGTTTGCAGTGTGTGGACAGACTGAGAGGGGATGAGGACAGAAAGATAAGCTGGTAGTAGATCATGCACTGCCTTGAAAGTCAGGCCCAAGAATCGATCTTGTAAACACTAAAGGAGATATAACTGTGCTTGAGAGAGAAGGAATATGGTCTGGACTAGACTAAAAAAGAGTCATTTTCCATAATCAGAAGACTGATGAGAGAAGACCTAGGGAAAGAGGAAGGGAAGGGGTATTGTTATAATATTTTAAGCCGAAAATGACAGTGGCCTGAATGGGGCAGGGTTAGAAAAATGGTCAAGTAAAATGGAGAAGATTGTCCATGGGAAGTTGCAGGCAGAAGGCGCAGCGGTGAGGAATACGGGAAGAGTCTGGGTTCCTGGCTAGATGACTTAGATATTAACTATTAACTGAGGTGAAGCTGGGAGGAGGAGATGAAAGCCTGGGGAGTTGTGAACGGGGACAGTAGAGCTGAGGAGGGTACGTGTGTGAGCACCAGACCCGAAGTCCAGCAAACCCTCTCATGCGGGGAGGGCTGTGACTGTAGGTGCTTAGGGCAAGTACTGGCATGCATGTTCTGACATCCACTGTGAGGACTGATCCTGAAACTCTTACCCACAGCTTTAGCTTTGGCTTCTGCCAGCCCTCTCTACATCTTCTCAAGTCAGGGGAGTGTCACTCTTCAACTCTGAACTCCTGCCCTGAGAGCTCAGCCTCCACTCCTTCCATCCAATGACAAGTCAGAAATGGCCCAACCTCCAGTTCCCTCCACCACCTCATTTCCTCCAGCATTCTCTCTCCGCTCCACCTCTCCCTCTTCTTTCTCATGCTTGCTCGGGTTTGTGCAGTCTTGCTGTCCCGGACCCATGGCTCAGCTGGGTGGATGCTGAGGGGGGCGGGGGACAATGGGCAGAGATAAAATAGCATCTCCCAGTTCTCTCCTTCCTTTCCTTTAGATCGATCTTTGTCATCCCTCCTACCACATTTCATCTCATGATGAGAGGAAGCTGTAAGATAAGCTTTGTGGAGAGAAGGTAAAGATAATTGATGGGACTGAGTGATTCAGGGGCTTTAAAAAAATTGATACCACTATGAAGACTGACTCCAAAGTAAGCCATTTCAGCTCCTGGCAGGTTTCCCTATCTGGAAACATTCAATTCCTTTTCCCTCTGTCTCCCTCCCACTTTCCTTCTTTCACTAAGTATGAACCGAACAAGCGTGTAAGCCCTGGGCTAAACCCTACAGACTTAAAGGTGAGCCTGACTTGGAAGAGTTTACCAGGAGCACTGAATTTAGTGACATAGTTTCCTATCCTGCCATTTCCTTCCTCTCCTCTCTCTTTGCTCATTTTCTCATCACTGCCCTCCTTTTTTTGTTTTTAATACCAGGGAATGAATCACTCTGGTTATATGCTTAATACTGGACATGAATTACTTTTATCAAATGTTGCCTATAATATATTGAGAATCCCTATTACTACTATTTTTACTCAGAGAGTTTAGGTAACATTTTAATGAATGGCAAGTGAGAGTGAAACCTGGAATTGGGTGACAAAATGCTCCTCTCAATTATGTGAACTACTCTATTTAGAAGTTTTGGGAAGTGGCATGCATATTTCTTTTAATCTATATAAGTGAATGCCTCCTTGCCAGTAGATGAGAAAATAACTTGAAAAGTGAGAATCACACCAAGTAGGAAGCCAGGAGACCTGGTCCAGTTATCTTTCCATGGGTTCTGAAGAAGACAATGAGGAGGGATCTGCCTCTTGCGTCCCCTTCCTTACATACGTCTAGGGTCCCTATCCGAACAAATGGGACCAACCATGAGATCCAGAGGCTGGTATTGCTGTCATGTAGTTGCCCAAGGCCCATGCTTGACTTAGCACTCCAATGTTGCTATCTTAAATTCTTAACAGCTTTAATAAGAGGCTCCACATTTTCATTTTACACTGATCCTACAAATCAGGTAGCTCATCCTGCCCAGAAAATTAGCTTTCTTGCTTACTCTGTGGCTGTGTAGCTGCCTCCCTTCCAGGGATTCCTCTCCAGCTCCCCTGGGGTCCAGACTGTGCCTTTGATCTGAGACACAGTCTGGTTCCTGGGTCCACACGGAATAGCAGAATGATGGTGTCCAGTACCAGATGTGATTATCCAAATCATTTCCTCCTGTGACCAGGACCTGTCTTAATACTTCCCAGGTACCAGGTGTTCCCCAAATATCTGCATGTGGAAGGGTTTGGGTGGCTCCGTTCTTTTCTCTTTCGATAAAACAATTAGGTCATTTAGAATATGAAAAGCTTTGAAATCATAAAAGTACTTTATTTGAAGTTGGGGAAGAAAGGAGCTTTGGTGGTTAAAAAAAAAGACAGCTATTTCCATTTTAAACAAAGAAACAATAGGAGAGATTTTATAACTCAGGAGATAGTCAAAACTCAGGCCCCATTGTCCATAATACAGGGACCTCCAGAATCACTCTTGGTAAGTGGGTACAACTTCTTTCTAGAGCCTTAGTGTCCCAAAGACACACAGAAAAGGCAATGAGGGTGTACATTTACTGAAGACAGAAAAGATGTAAACTCTACAGGGCCAAGAACAGGCCAGTGAAAAGGCTCGCAGTGGCCTCCAGGAAAGGAAAGGGGTTTTTAGCATCTAAAATACCAGGATTGGCTTCCCTCTCATGTAAATAGGACACTGAGACATTTTTATCTATCAAAAGTTCACTTGGCTTCATGCCAGAAATAAACTGTCCTATCAAAAATTTGCTTGGCCTTGACCCAGATGTAAATGAAAGGTCAGAAACAGTGTCTTTTGATTAGTTATACACACCTAAACAAACAATTGAGAATGGCAACTTCTAACTGGTCCTACACACAGTATCATTTCACATGAAGGATGAAAATATTGCTTTCTGATTGGTTTTGTATACAGTGCTCAGGATCCATTAGCCTGGGGTCATTTAGGGTCCAATATTGTGCACATGTCTTCTCTTTTCTGAAAACACCTCATTCCACCTACTAGCTGTAGGTTTTTAGGAACTTTTGACACATTCTGCCCAATTAGTTGTCTGATTTGTCCCAGCCCTAATCTCCCACCTCAGTCTCAGTAGGTAGAAGTTAAAGAGAGAAATCTTTGGAGACAGATTGAGGAGGTTCCAGCATTCAGAAATTTCTGGATGAGGATTTGACCAACACTTAAGGGAATTAAGTGCTCATCCCCAGAAGCCACAAACAAGCTGCAGGCTTAATGTGGATTCAGCAGAAGGGTGAGGAAGTGCCTAGCAGTTGGGCCAGTAGTTTAATGCTCTCAGCAATCGTGGCAACTTGTATTGGCCAAAGTGACTGTAAGATACTGGGTTTTTCTAACTCAGGGAGTCTGTAATTCTTCCTGTTCATGCCTAAAAGCTGAGGTCATCAACTTTCTTTGTATATTTCTGCAGGAAATAAAAGGAGAATATAATTTTTTTTTTTAAAGGCTAGCCTTGAACTTACAGCTATGGCCTGCCTCCGTCAGAATGCTAGGATTACAGGTGTGTGCCACCATGTCTGGCTCCAAATTTGTGTCTCTACCATATAAGCAGGCAAATATTGACTGCTTCTGACTATTATTATAAGTCCATGATCCTAGCTGATCACCTTCTCCAAGTGATTTGATGAATGAACACAGAAATGAGAAACACAGTATAGAGACAATTTCTCAAGATTAACAGGTTCAGAAAGGGTAGAACCTGGGTGGTGGTTCTCCAAGAACATGGGGTCCTACAACCATAACCAGTCCTCCTGACCCTTTTACTATGGAGGCAGCTAGTCTCTGGGCTGTCTCCATCTCCTTGCAGAGTAGAGTTAACAAGATTAGTACACACCTGGCTGAAGGCCTGGGGAGAGAATGTTTGTGAAGTGGTAATAGAAACTTCTGTGACCCTTTGACATCACAGTGCTCCCAGCATTTCCTCAGGCATTAGCCACATCCTGGAAACAAGCTGTGCACAAGTATATGAAGATGTAGCTGGAAACATATTTGCTTAGTTGAAAGTGTGGAAACAGATCTGGTAGTCAGGAGGCCCAGGGGTTCATCCTGGTTCTGTCCCTAAATATTTAGGTGATTTGGGCCAAGACCCTTCTTCTTGGATCTGTTTTCCCATTTTAAAAATGCTTCTGTGATATTGTAAACACTATATTGTAATGAACACCCCAAAAAAGTTGATAGTACTTACAATAGCCATTTAAAAAAAAAAAAAGTTGATAGTACTTACAATAGCCATTTAAAAAAAAAAAAGTTGATAGTACTTACAATAGCCATTTAAAAAAAAAAAGTTGATAGTACTTACAATAGCCATTTAATGTAGGCATTCTCATCACCAGGTTACCTAAGGAGTATGAAGCTCAAGTAGTAAGTGATGTGTGCATGGTTATATACCTGACCACCAACCCATTTTTCTCTTGTTATTGGGCTGGATCAGCTTGAAATTACTCTCTATCCTGACATTCAGTGACTCTGCCTATAAAAACTGGCAATATTGCCCGTGGTTCTGGTGAACACCAGCTAGAGCCAGGAAAAGGGGGCTTCCACGCTGATCTCCAATCTCGTTGATGACGTGAAAAGCCCCTTTCAACATCAGCATCTTGTTCATGTGAAATTTGGCCTTGAGGTTTTTATAGCCCTGACTGTGAAACCCAGATTCACCGGGTCTCCTTTGAGTCAATGATATCAAGTCTGGCTCTCCCAGCTGAGCAGCAATTCTAAATGCATCCAAGCCTCGCAAAATAGATATGTAACTCTGTTGTTTCACTGTAGTCTCTGTGTAGATCAATAGCATCAACATCCCGCAGCCTTCCAAGGTGCTAAAAATGCCAGTGCCATCCTCCTCCCATGTCCTCATAGCTAACCAGTCATTGATTCTGTCTGAACAGAAAGACCCAGTGGGCTGCTTAAAATTCCTAAGTAAATCTCCCTTATGTACAAAGGAAGGTCTAAGTGTATCATTTGTAACTTCCTCTCCAGCACTCCTATTCTCTTCCCATAACTTCTTCCCATTGGTCACCAGGGCATTCATCCTTCCAACCGTAAAAAGCCTCTATCTATAACTTGAACATGAGAAGCTTTGCTGCCTTTCTCTTCCGCACCAGGCACTTCAAAGAGAAATGCCTATCTGCCATCCTGTCCTGTTTCTGTGGTGGAAGTGTCAACCTGCCTTCTAACTCTGGATCCCATCCCTGTAGCTTTGCCAGAGACATGGTCTGTTTTCTGTTTCCTTTCTTTTTTGTTTAGTTGTTCATTCCTATAGGCTTAAAGCTGCTCACGGCTCCTGTTCTAACAAAACCCCTCAATATCTGCATTTTCTCCAGCTCCTACCTGCCACAGCCAGTATGCTTCTAATTCTCCATCTCCTGCTTGCCTCTCAACCCAGTGTAGTCTGACATTTAAATTTTCCATTTTTTGAAACTATTCCTTGCTGTAGTTTTCCCAATCTATCTTTTTCCTAACCCTAAAAGCCTAATCCCTCCCAAGGCATTTTTATTTTAACATCTCAAAACTATTTGACATTGGTGATTACTTCCCACATCTTAACAGACTCTCTTCCTTTACCCCAAAGTTTACTGATTTTTCTCTTCACTCCCCAGGCATTGCTCAGTTTTTGTTACAGACTTGTCTTTCTCTATCTTCTCTTTACATGGCTTCCTCCCCACTTGCACAATAATCCTACTAATCAGGATGGGCAAAGCTTTGGTGCAATCACAGGCATGTGACATGTATTTATTTTTTAGTCAAGCTACATTTCCAATGCAAGTAAATAGTAGAGCAAGTCCAAGAACCAAGGAGTGTCATTCTAAGATATAGGCAAGACTGAGCACTAATCAGAGAAATGCCAACATTTCCCCAGCTAGATTTCAGAGGGGTCCTTGTGACAACTATTTGAACAAGAGTATCTATAGCAGTTATTTTAAGCTTGTCTCACCATTACATGGGGAAAATAATTTGTCTCTTTGGTTCACATGAGCTTAGATTGAGAAAACTCATACAGAAGTAGCCATACTGAAGAAAATATACTCAGGAGGGCTTACTGGTAATTAAACTTGATTTAGCTGATAAGATTCTGGACTTTACTCCAATTGACTAGAATGAGGCTTTTGGAAGTATTGGGGAGGTATGAGTGTATTTTGCACATGAGAGAGATGTGAACAGTTGGGGCCTGAGGTCAGACTGTCATGGCCAGCTTCTAAGAGAACGCTGAATAATCCCAACCCTGTGGTATTCACACCCTTGTATAGACTCCTCCCGTATTAGACAGGGCTGGCCTGGGCCACAAGTGAGATATTTCAGAAATGATACAGCGTGACTTTTGAGGCTAGGTCATAAAAGATGTGGCAGCTTCTTTCTGTCTCTCTTAGTCTCTCTGGAATCACTCACTCTGGAGGAAGCCAAATGTCACATTCTGATGGCATCTAGCAGCCCTGAGTGGAAAGGTCCACCTGGAAGAAGACTGGGACTTCTTTCCAACAAGCATGCAGATAAGTCATGTTGCAGGAAGATCCTACAACTTCCATCAAGCCTCCCCATGCCCTCCTGGTTGGCTCTCGGAGAAGTCTTGAGTCAGAACCCCAGGCTAAGCTGTTCCTAAATCCCTGACCCACAGGCAGAATGAGACACGTTCATTACTAAATCTCATTATCTTCTCTTTTGCCCATTCATGCTTTTTTAATGCACCTTCTTGCTTTCAAATGTCTTCTTGTTCCCAAATTCACTTACTTCCCACGGACCTGAGCGAAGTGCCAAAACAAAAACCTGCTGAAAATCCTTTAAGATTTTAGGCTAAAGCCCAAACCCTACCAACCTATATGATCTGACTTCTGTTGATCTTTCCAAACTGTTTTCATTGCTCTTTCTTTCCAGTTCAGACCAATCACCAAAGTTGGTTCTTGTTTTTTTTAGAACTCTTTATTTTTCACACAAACTTCTGTGTACTTAGAAAACTTCTCTTTTACCCTTTGATCCCAGATCTCTGAGAAGCCTATGCTGACATTGCTTGTCCATATCTGGGAGACAACCTTCTTCTGTGTTTCATGTCAACTTATATCTGATTTCCATTACAACATTGGCTATCCTGCGATATTATTAACTTGTTATGAATAGCACTACTAATGACTTCTCATAACAGATGCTCTCTGGGACTGTCCTTGGAGGATCTGAAGACCACTTCCCCACTCAAGAATCTCACATCTTCATTTGAAATTGTCCATTGCTCACAAGGTGAACCAGACTCACAACTAGGGCAAGCCCTGCAAAGTTGCTCCATCAGTGAGGCAGAAAAGGCAGTGGAGGAATGGCTCATCCTCTTCACCTGGGGACCTCATTCCTGAGATGTGCTCTGTAAGATGTCTTGAGTCTCAGTGGGATCAAGCCCCTGGTGTGCACAGGGGAACCCTGCTCATTCATATTGCTTTTGTTTCTTCCTTTTTGTATGTCTCCTCATTCCCTCACAGCTTCCTGCACCCTTCCCAAGCCAACCACTTGTGCACACTCCATTTCTCAGGGTCTGACTTTGGAGTTACACACAATAGGTCACAACTATTTCATCAGCATTTACAGTGATCTGCATGCTGATCAAACTCTTTGTATGGATTATATATTTTAATTATCTAGCAGCACAATCAAGTGCTAATCCATAAAATTGGGGTAATAGTACTTACTCATAGGATTCTTGTGAGGATTAAATTGGATAATGCACATAAAAAGCTTAGCTGTTAGGAACACTGGAAGAGAAGGTAAACTTGAAGAGTTTAGCATAGTCTTTTGCATAGCAAGCACTTGGTCTTTTGCCCAAGATTGCTGGGCTGCTAATTAGTAGAGTTTCACAAAATTTTTGCAGATTCTAGATCTCTCAATTACTATTCTTCACTGACCTATTAGTTACAATCTATTGAACTGTTTTCTACAACAGACTGTATGCTACCTAAGAATAAGAACCTGCTTATTAGATTCATTTTTATCTCCAAAACCTAGAATGCAGTTGATATTTGTGTTGGAAAAAAAACTATTCCTCCCTTCCCCTGTAAGTCTGTTTTATACTCTATTTGGGTTACTCATTCTCAAAATAATTTACTCTTTGATTCATCAACTTGAGTAACTGAAAGATCATACTTGAAGACAGTGTATTACTTTTTTCTCTCTTCAGAGTAATAGTTTATTTCTGTTGTGAAATGGCAGCATCAGATCATGCTGGTTTTGAAGTCAGAAAGGCCTGATTCTAATTCAGTATTTTCAACTTTTGTGATCTCAGAAAAAAGTAGCCTCTGACCCGTAGAGGTTTTTTTTTTAGTTTATGAAGGAGGAATGATCAATATTGGGTATTGTTGGGTGACAAATTACCTCAACATCTTGGAGACTGAGCACAACACCTCCTATACAGAGCTTCAGTGTGAGTCTTTGTGTGTCTACTTCAGGTTCTTTCTCAAAAAAATAAATATTTTGCTTTATGGGCTTAAGAGAAGACACATGAGTTTTGGAACATAAAAACATACTCAGCATCCCCAAATTTAGTATTTACCACAGTACAACAGCCATCAAATAAACTTAGTTACTACAACACACATTTCCAAGGACAAAGCCACCAATACTGGTGTCAGCCAACTTCTGTAGAGCTCCACATGTCTCTGACATTTCATGTTCACTTATTACCCAGGTTTAATTTTATGTCATCACGTATTTAATTTATCTCAACATTTCTACTGCACGTAAGTGTTACAGTCACACTTCAGAGTGAAGACCACGAACTTTATGAGCATTCTCATTTGTCTAATGACACAAAGCTACCAGCTCCAAGTCAGGATTCAGGCTCAGGACTCACAGCTCCAAAGTCTGTTCTCTCTTGTTGTACACCGTGTAGGGGCAAATAACTCAATTTATTTTATTTATTTATTTTTTGTGCAGTACTGGGAATGGAACTCATGACCTTGCATTTACCAGGCAGGCACTGTGCTGCTGAGCTATATCCCCCACAACTCAATTTATTTTTAAAAAATTGAAAAAGAGAGGAGTGCTATTGCTACTGCCCTTTGCAGTAACATCTGTGTAAGTGCACTGTAGCTTCCTCTGGGTTCTCTTGCATGTAGCTGTCAACTAAGTGCCTGAGAATCTCCCAGAGCATGTCCAGCTTAGGGACAGAGCCCTGAAATGCTGGTTTTACCTTACAGAGGTGTTTGCATTTTGTAGCGTGATAGGTCATAGTTGATGCATTTTACCTGCGGACAAGATGAATGGTTGAGATCTCCTGGCCAGCAGGCTCCCTGTCATTCAAACAGGTAAGTGCTCTGTCAAGACCTGCTGAGACTGAGCAAATAGACAAGAATTGCATGGAGTATGGGACTCAGCCAGCAAGGATCGGAGAGAGACTGTACCCATGAGGATCTTGAGAATAGATAGGAACAGGATGCAGACCTACACTGCATGGCAAAAATTCAGGTCTTGGTCCTGCTACCTTCATCGGTCACAAAGCTAGATTTAGGGCTGACCCTGGGGAAGGACCACCATTCAACCCGCCAAGTGAAAAACTAAAGAAGCTAGTGTGTGGAGATTTAGAAGGCACTGGCCCTGGGCACTGGGATGCTGCCACACTGTGCTGGATCCTCCCCAACTTGGTCCCACTCAGGCTCACTACAGCCTTCACTCACAGCTCACCTGCAGGGGCACGAGGTACAAAAGTGATTCCCTGTGACCAGTGAGCACACTATGACTCAGAGAAGTCAACAACTTGGCCAAAGTCTAATAACTAACAGCAACCACAGACCACTGATTTCTAAGCTGTTCATTAACTTCCTAAGCTTCTCCAGATAAGGAACTGGCCCATAGATTAGGAAACCATTCTTGTTCTGCATACTACTCATCAAAGGGGCCCTTGCAGAGCCCTTCCTCTGCAGGTCCGTATTGATGGTCTTAAGTGTTCCCTCCCTTTGCAACTTAGGGAGTCTTCGGAGAGTTAGAACTTACCTACAGCAGCTAGAAGAGGGCTGATGATTCTCTACTTTTTGAATATAATTTATTTTATTTTATTTTATTTTATTTTATTTTATTTTATTTTATTAGTATATGTGTGTAGTATATAATGTTTACATCCCCTGTGGGAAGTTGGTACATATACATAACAGATCTTAATTTCTTTTTTCATCCTCTTTTCCTTCTTCCCTTCCCCTCCATTCATTCTCGATCCTCCCCCAGCCTCCCTTTCCCCCCACATTTGCAGAATCAATTCTTAAAGAGCAAGGCAGAACCACAGGGATGAAGCAGATGAGCCAGCTTGGAGAAGGCAGGGATGAAAACTGGCCCGTGTCAACCAGCTGGCCTCACCCACCTTCTCTAAGTGTTGGACTGATGGACTGCAACTTAAAAGGATGATCTGTGACATTTTTAAAAGAACTTGAAGGAGAAGTGCTTCCTATCTTGAGAGCAGAAAAGGGGGGCGGGAAATCTCTCCTGGAAAGCACACCTTCTCTGGTACAACTCACTCACCAGGAGACACACCTTCTCTGGGGCGGTGGTTTCTAACTCTCCCTCAAAACTAGTGGTACATTCTCTTTTCCCACATCCCAGTTGCCCTTTACCCTTGAGCGCTGAAGGAGAAATTTTGTATGTATGTATATACAGGATAGCTAACATAGTTGTTCTACTGTCTTCTATTCTTTGCTGAAAGAAACTGTCAATGAGTCCTTGATTGTTCAATATTGCGTGTCTGTATCTGTTTTCATGAGAAACCACTTTGAAGATATCAGTATGTAATACAACAAGCATTGTTAATTTCCTACCACTTTGTTTGTAACTCTGTATTGTCTGTACTGTTCTTTTGCTATTTTGTAAAACATTGCCTGTCTGTTAAAAAAAAAAACAACAAAAAAAACCATAGTGGTACAGCTTGGTAATCCCAGCACTCTGGGAAGCTGAGAGCATGCCAAGTTCAAGCCCATCCTGCTGTGACTTAGTGACTGTTGTAGTTTGGGGTTTTGCAAGGGCAACAATATAATATAGGACACATATTTTATAAGATTATTTCTTATAGTTACCCAAAGAATCACATACAAAGAGAGAGTGCAGGAAATCTGCCCATACAGTAAAGACCAAAGAATCCAGCTGAGAGCCTGGATCCCATAGTGATGTCCTGCATGAGTTCAGCTGAAGACCTAGAGCCCATAATGCCTCCCATGAGTCCAATTGGAGGCCAAGAGAGCACGACAATGTCTCACACAGGCCTGTATCATGGGTCTGCACTGGGAAGGCCCAAAGGTCAGTGGTGGAAGCTAGAAAGTCTGGGCCAGTAGGATGAAGGATCTGTGCCAGCAGGCTGAGGGTTCTGCACTGGAGCCAGGAAGTGATGCTCAAAGTAAAACAAGAGCTCCCCCCAAAATACCACAGCCATCCTCAGCAACTGTGAGGTCCCAAGTTCTTCTGATGATGAGGGACAGCCGAGTTCTCATCAGGAAAGCCAACATAACAAGCTTCTCCAGGAGAATGAGCAGTGTACTATCTTCCCCTCCAGAGCCAGGAAACAATGCTCAAAGTGAGGACCAGAGCTCCTCCAAAGTGAACTGTAGCTATTTTCAGTGACAACAAAGTCCCAAGGTCCTTGGATGATGAGAACAGCTGAGTTCATCAGGAAAGCCAGCAGGACAAGCTCCTCCAAGGGAACCAACAGCTCCTTACAGCTTCTAACAGCACTCAACAGCTTCGAAACTTTTCCTGTCCAGTTCTTCTCTTATGCTCTTGGCAACAGTCCTCAGGTGGGCCTCTCACACCCAGCACCACTCTGGCTCAGTTCAGCTGGGTGTTACAAGTTGACCACCAGGTGGGAATCCACCACAGTGACTTAGTGAGATCCTGTCTCCAAATAACAACGAGCGGGTCTTGGGATGTATCTTAGCATGAAGGCCCTGGTTCAAGCTCCAGTACTGAATAAACAAATAAATTAATAAATAACAAAAACAAAACAAAAAAACCTTGTAGGTCATGATATTGATTATCAGAAAGAATTTGAATTCATAGGCCAAATAACTAGCTCAAAATAACTATTATAACAGAGGGACACTATTCCCTATACATAAAGTAGAATTACAGCAGGCACAAGAATTTGAAGCATGCGGGAAATTTGGGATGTAGCTCAGTTATAGAGCACTTGCCTAGTATGCACAAGGGCCTGGGTTCAATCCCCAGTACCATAAAACACACAGAAAAATATTCTTAAGGAAAAAGAACTGGTTATAAGAATGCAACTGAGAAGTCATAAAATTTAAGTAATAATTGCAGTAATAAAAACATGCACTATGTAAGGAAAGCAGGACATGGTAAAAATCTATTGGAGAAAAAAGGTCTGAGTGAGTACAGAAGGAGAACAATTTAGTGGGCCTGAGAGTCACATTCCTTCCAAAAGTCATTAAGGAAAGAGGAGAAATATGAAAGCAAAGCAAGAACTATGGAGGATAGAAAAGCAACTGCTAATATAGTTGAACAGTAATAGTTCAAGAGGATTTTCTTCTGCTCCAGCAGGCCTTTGCAGTTTACTTCCTTGCAGGTCAGAGGGTAATAGGCTCTTGAGTCTGAAATCATAGTCTTAGTTCTCAGTGCATCCATGTCCAGAGATGAATCACAATACGGAATTTGGTTTGGTGTCAAGCCTTCTCCTTTCCCTCATTTTGGGCGCTTGGCTCTGAAGCCTTGCGTGGAATGACAGCCATGGTTCAGCCCTCATTTCTGTGCCTTACATTTCTCCAATTACTCTATGACACTGTATTTACCCGCCAACCTCCTGCTGGCTTCTGTTTAGATTTTCCCCAAAGCCTCAGGTTGAGGAGGAAGAGGAAGGAGATATAAAAAGGTAGATGAACACTTTTTAAAAATAGTTGTCCTTTGAAGTTGACTCTGAGCTTGCTAGATCAGGCAAATGTACAGAGCTGAGATTTTAACCGGATGTTTGGGTGTGCTCTTTGGTGGGGCCCACCTACCCCTCCATCCTGGAGTTCTTGTACAGTATTCCACTAGCTGGTTCCTCTCAGTGCTTACCTCAGCCCTAGGATTCCAACCACCACCACCGGTCTCCATCCCTACCTCAGTAACTGAACAGTCAAATGAAGGATTCCCCTGCTTTCCACATTTCATCCTTTCTGCCCACTTATACCATAGCTTTTCACTCCCACATGGCTCAAAGTGGGCCACAGGAAATACTCGCAGATTCCTTGTTCTATCAGCCTGAGAAAGCAGGAAGATGCCAAAGCAAACACACTCTCCTGGCTCTACCCTAACGCTCTAACTCTTACTCCCTAGATTTCCCAGACATGTGAGACACCAATTTCAGGAAACCAACCATAGGAAACACTTCAAAGCCCTCCACATGGTCCCATTGATGTTCTTGGCATTGTCTTGGGTTGAAAAAAACTTAACACTGGAGCAGTCCCCTACAAATAACCCTCATTCTCAAATCTGCCCTCTATTCATTCAGAAATGTTTGAGGGAATTCAAACATTCAGACAGGTAATAGCTTGGGGTCTTGACGTCCTTACCTAGTTTCCAAAATTTGTGCCATATGAGTTTAGTTGAGTTCTTTATCTTCTCTATGTCTGTTTCATGATCTCTAAAATATGGTTAATAGGATTTAGCTATGGAATTGCTATGAGGATTAAATAAGATAATGCTTGGAGAATACTTATAAATACACTCAAGGCTCCAGCTGTTGTTCTTACAATGGTTAATCTCTGTATAAGAGTAGATACTATCATTATAGCAGAATTACCCTCTTTCCTCATTATAAATTATAGTAAGTTACTCATTAAAATAAGTTCCTCATTATGATTTGGGGATCAGAGTTTATAAATTTCCCTGAATCCATCAGCTGACACATGCATAAATATGGATCATCTTGAAGAAAAACTGATAATTTTTATTGTTGTTTCCATATAATCTGATGACAAATTACAAATGGTCTTCAAAGTTGCAAATTGCAGTGAAAACATTTCTAGTGATGACTACAGCTGCTACTTCCTTGCTCTCTGGTGTAAGTATCCATTTATCTCCCTGGCTTCTAGGGACACCAATGACAGAGGATTCGGGGATTCTCTCTTCCTTTTGAGACTGACAAGTACAAATCCATCACAGTTCAGCTGAAATGCCATCTCTGGTAAAAGCTCACTTATACTAATCCTTTTCCCCAAAAAGAGTCATTTCCTTCCTTCTTTTGATTCCTATAGTATTTTATATAGTTCTTTCTTCTTGTCTACCTTCTAAGGTATCTGGTTTCTCCTTGTCTGTGACCTCTTGGATTAAGCCTTTATTTTGATTTGCTTAGTTTGATTTTATTATTTTGTTTCATTTTATTTTGTTTTGTTTTGTGGTTCTAGGGGTTGAAATTAGGGCCTCATGCATTCTAGTCAAGTACTCAAGAGCTACACAAGTAGCACTTGTTAAATTTTATTTTGAGTTAAGGTTTTACTAAATTGCCCATTCTAGCCTTGAACTTGTCATTCTTCTGCTTCAGCATGCTGGCTAGCTGGGATTATAGGCCTGCATTATTATTCCCCACTTGAACCTTTGTCTTAAATATGACTCTGACTTTTTTTTTTTAAAGAGAGTAGTATATGAGAAACAAACAAACAAAAAATAGAACAGTGTCAGCATACCAGTATCACGAACATAAACAAATCAAAGCAAGAACATTCAAAGTGATACAGAGTCTCAAGACAAAATAATACAAATCAACAGTTACAGTGCATATCTCTAGCTCAACTGCATTGCTCAGATTACCAGATGTAAGAATGAAAGATTGCTCAAACAGTTAAAGAGAATAAGAAAATAATTCTTTAATAAAACATTAGAGATAATACAGTTTCCCTAGACAAGATAGTAGGAGTTCACCATTGTAATTCCACTGCATGCTGTTACCTTCAAATCAGTTGCTCAGACCACCAGACACAAGCATGCAAAGTCAATCAGAACATAAAAAATTGTAAGCATTGACTGTTCATTTCAATACACCATCAGGCATCAGCAATACAGTCATCGCAGCTATTCATATATATATATATATATATGTATTGCCTTCATTCTTTCTTTTTTCTTCTTTCCTTCATCCCAGTTGTTCCTTCCTTTGAGCAATTTCTTTCCCTTTCCTATCATCTATTGTATATTTTGAGTTTTACCTAGTCTTTCAGGTTCCTACACCAAGATGAAAATATGTTGTTTACACATGTGGGTCTGATTTATTTCACTTATGAGTATGGTTTTTAGTTGCATCCATTTACCTACAAAAGCCTCAAGTTTATCTTTTTTAATAGCTGAGTAATACTCCATTGTATAAAAATACCACAACATTTTTATCCATTCCTCAGTGGATGGGCATCTGGGTTGTTTCCAAGATTTAGCTATAACAAATTGTGCTGCTATAAACATGGCAGCACATATATTGCTGTAGTATGACATCTTTAATTCTTCTGGGAAAGTACCCAGAAGGGGAATAGTTGGGTTAAATGGGACTTCCAATCCTAGTTTTGTGAGGAATCTCTAAATTGATTTCCACAGTGGTTTCACCAATCTACACTCTCACTAGCAGTGGAGTAGGGTTCCTTTCTCCCCACAGCCTCTCCAGCATTTGTTATTGGTTGATTTCTTGATGATAGCCATTCTTTCTGGGGTGAGATGGAATCTCAGTGTTGTTTTAATTTATATTTCTCAAATGACCAATGACGTTGAACATTTTTTCATGTATTTATTTGCCATTAGCATCTCTTCATTAGAGAAGTGTGTATTCATCTCAGAGACCCATTTCTGGATTGGGTCTTTGACTTTGGGGGGCCTGATTTTTTTTTAAAATTCTTTATATGTCCTAGATAGAAGTCCTTTGTTTGAGGGGCAGTTGGCTAAAAGTTTTTCCCACTTCTTGGGCTTTCTTTTACTTTATTGGTGATTTCTTTAGATGTGCAAAAACTTTTCAATAAGATAAGATCCAAGTTGTTGATTCTTTGAAGTGTTTCCCATGAAGTTTGGTTTTTGTTCATGAACTCTCTGCCTACCCCAATGTCATCAAGATTTTTACCTAGTTTCTCTTCCAATAAATTTAGTGTTTCTGTTTTAATATTTAGATCTTTGATCCATTTTGACTTTAATCTAGTACATGGCAAAAGACATGGGTCTAGTTTTAGTCTTCGGCATGTGGAAAGCCAGTTTTTCCAGCACCGTTTATTACAAAGGTAATTTTCCTTCCATTGAACGTGTTTGCCCCTTTGTTAAAGATAAGGTGACCAAGTGTGTTTGTAATTGTATCTGTATCTTCTAACCTGTTCCATTGATCTTCAGGTCTGTTTTTGTGCCAGTACCATGCTGATTTTATCACAGTAGCTTTGTAATATAATTTTAAGTCAGGAATTGTGATGCCTCCTGCCTTTCCTTTGTTTCCCAAAATTGCTTTTGCTATTCTAGGTCTCTTCTGGTGCCAGATGAACTTTAGGAATGTTTTCTCCAGATCTGTGAGGTATACTAATGCTATTTTAATTGGGATTGCATTGAATCTGTACAACAATTTTGGGAGTATGGCCATTTTCACAATGTTGGGTCTTCCTATCCACAAGCAAGGAATATCTTTCCATTTTCTGGTATCCTCTTTGATCTCTTTTTTTCAGAGTACTGTAATTTTCACTGTGTAGATCTTTTACTCCTTTTGTTAGATTGATTCCTAAGTATTTCATCTTTTTAGATGGTATTGTGAAAGGTGTCATTGCCCCAATTTCTCTATCAGTCTATTTGTTACTTGTGTACAGGAATACTATTGATTTTTGAGTGTTAACTTTGTATCCAGCTATGCTACTGAATTTGGTTATTAAATCCATGAGCCTTTTTGCGGAGGTTTTGGGGTCTTCTATGTAGAGTATCATGTTATCTGTGAATAATGGCAGTTTCACTTCTTCCTTTCCTGTCCTTTTTCCTTTTATTTCTCTCTCTTGTCTAATTGCTGTAGCCAATATTTCCAGAACTATACTGAATAGAAGTGACGACATTGGACATCCTTGTTTGTTCCTGAATTTAAAATGAAAGCTTTCAACTTTTGACCACTTAGTATGATGTTACCTGTTGGTTTATCATAGATGGCTTTAAT
>NW_004955419.1:18770788-18776415 GCF_000276665.1 Chinchilla lanigera | reverse complement strand
ATCAGATTGTTTATTTGTGCCTATTCTGTTTTCCTGAGGTGGGAGTTCACCGCTATAAACTCCCTCTGAGGACTGCTTTCATTGCATCCCACAGGTTCCTGTAGGTTGTATGTACATTTTCATTTGATTGTAAATACTGTTTAATCTCTACTTTGATTTCATCTGTGATCCATTGGTTGATCAGGAGGATGTTATTTAATTTCCACTGTTTGTGCAGTTTTAGTGTTTTCTTTTGTTATCAATTTCCAATTTCATTGCACTATGGTCTGATAGTGTACATGGGATAATTTCAATTCCTTTGCATTTATTTAAACATGTTCTATGTACTAGTATATGGTCTATTTTAGAGAACATCCCATGTGCTGCTGAGAAAAATGTGTATTCTGATGCTGTTGGATGGAAAACTCTGTAAAGATCTATGATGTCCATATGTTCACACGTTTGGTTAAGTTCTGTTATTTCTTTCCCAATTTTTTGTCTAGTTGATCTATCTCTTTGTGACAATGGTGTGTTAAAGTTCCCTGTTATGATTGTGTTGCTACTTCTGTGTTGCTATTTCATTTTTCATGTCTGTTAGAATTTGTCTTATATAGGTGGGTGCTCCTATATTTGGTGCATAGATGTTTACGATTGTTATCTCTTCCTCTGGAAGCTTCCCTCTCACAAGTATGTAGTGACCTTCTCTATTTCTTTTGATTGTTCTTGGTTTGAAGTTCAAGTTGTCTGAAAACAGAATAGCTACACCCACTTTTTTTCTGGGTTCCTGTCACATAAAGTATTTTTTTACATCCTTTAATTTTCAGGCTTTGAATTTCCTTTTGAGTTAAAGTGTTTGTTGTATACAGCACATAGTTGGGTTTTGTTTCCTAATCCACTCTGCAAGTCTGCTTCTTTTGGTTGGTGCGTTGAGACCATTTACATTGATGGTTATAACTGATATGTACCGGCTTATCTTTGTCATGCTATTTTCCTGCTGTTGGATCTTGCTTTTTCCTGCTGTTTAATTGCTTGCTCTGCTTGGTGGTTCCTTTCTGCTGTTGTTCTTGAAGTTGCGGCCTGTTTGAGCTCTTTCTAGGATATCTTTTAGTACTCTTTGTAGGATTGGTTTGGTGCTTATGAATTTTTTCAGTTGTTCTTTATCATGAAAATATTTTATTTCGCCATTAAATTTGAAAAATAGCTTTTCAGGGTACATCAATCTTGGTTAGAAGTTATTTTCTTTCAGTACCTGAAATACTTCACTCCAAGCTCTTCTTGCCTTGATGGTTTATGTTGAGAAGTCTGCCATGATTCTAATAGGCTTTCATTTATAGGTGATTTGTTTCTTTTCTCTAATAGCTTTTAATATTCTGAGCTTTTGTTAAGCTTCTGGGATACTGATCACTATATGTCTGGGTAGATTTATTTTAGTTATGATTAACTGGAGTTCTATATGCTTCATTTATCTGGATGTCTGATTTTTTACCATGTCTGGGAAATTTTCTGCTATTTTTCCTGCAAATAGTCTTTTTACATCATTTGTGTTGATACCTGCTGTTTCATTAATACCTATTAATCTGACATTGTTTCTCTTTGCTTTGTCTTGCAGTTGTTGATGTGTTATTTCCTGGTTCCTTGTTGTTTTTAAGAGATCCCTCCCTTTCAGTTCATTAGTGGCAATGCTATCTTCAAGGTCTGAAAGTCTATCTTCAGCTTTGTTCAGGTGGTTTTGCAAGCTTTCAATGGAATTTTTAAGTTCCTGGATATCTGTTTGCATCTGTTTCATACCTTCTAGTTCTTTTCTATATTGTTCCCTGAAGTTTTCCATGAGTTGTTTATGCTTTTCTATTTTCTTGTCTATGTCATCTTTGGATATGCTAAACGTTTCTTTCATTATTGTTGTCATTTCTTTTCTCACCTGAGAACATTTCTGATCTGATGTCTTTTATGGCCTGATGGAGTTGTTTCTTTACTTTAGTTGCTATCATTTCAGAAATTTGAGGTGTATGACTTCCAGGTTCTTCTGTGTTGATGCCTCCTGGACTTGTTTTGGGTGGTGTGGAGGTCTGGGATGGCATTTTGCTCCTTTGTTTTGTCATTTTTGAAGATCCAGAGGCTCCCTGGAGTGCAGTCTCTCTGTCCTGATTGTGTGTGAGTGGTAGTGCGAGAGTCTGAAGATCCCCAGTGCTTAGTGTAGCTCCTGTGCTGGTGAGTGGTGGCAAGGTAGGGACCCAGATGCTCCTGACCTTTCTTGCATTCAGTTGGCTCCCAGGAGTGTGTGGGAAGGGCAGAGGAGTCTTGCTGGAATTTCTGAGACTGGGGTTCCACCCAGCTTCCACAAGAGTGGAGGGGGCGGATGCAGGTTGTGTTCTCCAAGGCTTCAGATATTGCCCAGGACAGAGCCTGCTTCCCAAACTGGAAGCGAGGGGTAAGGGTGAGCTCTCCGAGGCCACTGACTATGTCCAGGTTTTAGCTGAGCTCCGACGGGGCTGTGAGTTGTTCTGGCAGTGACCACCAAGGCCCCTGAAGTTGTCCCAGGATTCACGTGCCTCACACCCTAGTAGAGGATGCACCAGAGTGGCTCACAGGGTTCCTAAAAGTGACATTCGGCCCAGCCCTGGAAGACACACTATGGGTGTGGTGGGGAGCCTCCGAGGTCCCAGAGGGTGCCCGAGATTTCGCCTGCTTGCACGGTGGTCAGGGATGCAAAGGCACGACTCAACAGGCTTCTTGAAGATGTCTGGGGTTCAGCCCAGCCTGGGCTGACACACTGTGGGTGTAGCGGGTAGCCACCGAAGCCCCAGAGTGTGCCTGAGGTTTCACCTGACTTGCACTCTGGTCAGGGATGCAAAGCCGTGACTCAACAGGCTTCCTGAAGATGTCGGGGGTTCAGCCCAACCCGGGCTGACACATTATCTGACTCTGACTTTGGACACTATTTTTCACATGTCCATTTCAATCATGCTTAATGGCTGGTGTGACCATACACTCTGATTTGTGTTCTCTGTTTAGAAAAATTTTTTCATTAATAAAATTAAAAATAAAGTAACAAAGTACATTTACTAATAAAGTTATGTTTGCAGTACATAATAGTCACATTCAACACGGGGAGTTGGTACTTGCACATAACACATCTTAATTCTTTCTATTTCCATTTACCTTCCTTCTTCCCTCTATGTCTTCATCCCCTTTCCATTTGCAAAGGATCTATCTTCATGTTTTCTATTATCTCTCTTTTATTTTGCTCTTTAATTTATAGTTTAGGTTTCTCATATCACTCTTCTTCATAATGATGTAATTTTGGCTTTCTGATGCCCCTTTCACTTGAATCTGGCATTCTCAGATTCTCCTGGTCCCTAATGGAAGTTTTAGAACAAAAAGAAGGTGGAATGAGAAGTGAAAATAACACAAAAAAGGGAATTTTAACATCAGAGAGTATAAAGAGTGGGGAAGAAGGGAGAACAAAGGATCTGGGACCTGTTGTGACGGCAAAAATGCTTTGAAGGTGAAGGTGGGCACGTATAGGTTTATTTAGTCAGACAACAATATCGGTAAAGCACAGAGAAGTGGAAAAGCTTCCTCTGATGGGCACAATGAAGACAAGTGACTTCTGGGAATGTGGGATGGGAGGGCCCTGGAGAATGCTACAGGGTAACACTGAGAAGAGGAGATGAAGGTCAATAAATTTTTTAAAGAAGTCTGACTTTTATTGTTTATACATTGTGATAACACTCAAGATTATTTAACAGGAAGACGAGGTCACAAAGTAGGAAGTGTATTTTAGAAAGGTCACTGACTGAGAAGACGTTGGTGTGGAGGGAACACTCAATGCCAGGCATTTGCCTGGCAGGGCCAATATTTCCATCTATTACAGCACAGTGTGTGTCTGCCATGACATTAATATCCATTACGTTATGGCCAAGAAAGATCTTTGTAGGTCAGGTCTAAGGAGAAAAGTTCTTTGTACATTATGTGTATGTGGAGGCCAGATGAGTCAGTGCAAGTATAGGGAAGTTTGATCCTGGTGAAGGTTGGAGAATGAATACAGCCAAACCAATGGGCTTCACTCAGGAAGTGGATAAGATGTTTAGGTGCACACTGCTGCGAGGAAGAAGACAGGAACTGCAGGTGGGCAACAGAGAAGGAAGCAGAGAGATGCTGATGTCCTTATCCTGTACTTCATGATACAAGCTGAAAAGTGTGCTTCCTCAGTCTGCTCATTGATTCTGACCTTGGCATTTCTCTTGGTCCTGTTCTTGCTGCTTTGAGGAAAGGATGGTCATCATTAGGTAACATGCCTGTTCCTCTGGGTAGAGCTCTCTGTCCTTGATTGAAGACCACAGCTCTTGATTGAAGACCACAGCTCAGAAGAGCTCAAGTCTTTCCCTTCTGCCCCTAGCTAGTAGTAAGAGTTTCTTTAGAAGCCTGAGAGGAGCAATAGACTCTGGATTCCTAATTTTTTTTACTCCTTCCTATGGCTCGGGGCCTTTAAGAGACTAGTACAGAGAGGTGGAGTTCAAAGATTGCTTGTTTTCAAGTTAATATTGTGTTTGGCTTCCAAGTTCAAAAGTAAGTACAACCAAGACCAGATCTGAGGATTGTAAATTTATTCTCAGGTCTCTAGAGTAAAGGAGTTACCAGAAAGCATTTTGTCAATATGGAATCATAATTGTGGCCCCAGGTCATTAGGCATAATAAATCAGGGTGGCGGAATAGTGGCTTAAGAGACTTTATTTCCAGGAGAACTGACAGGATTATGAGAAAAGCTCCTAATGACTGATATCTCATAGCGGAATCTTAATTACCACAGAATTCATAGGAAGCACCTGATAGCTCACCAGATGATTTTATTAGAAACCACATTTTTAAATCTCCCCTGATGAGTCAGTGATAGCATCTTTTGGGAGCCAAGTTTTTGTGTAAAGTCTCCTGCACACAATAAATCTCCTGGTTTAAGAGAAACAAAATTCTTTCAAGACCTCCATTTTTAATTTCAAGTCTAAAATTTACCATTTTTTTTGACAAGAGCTTTCCAAATTAAGGATTTGTTGGAGTTAAAATGGCTTTCTGTTGATATTTTCTGGTTTTTTAAAAAAATCAATCACTATAGCCAGATGTCATTTAAATTCCGTGACACGAAATGTATGGTTCCAGAACATATGAAACAAACTCATTTATGTGTTCATTTGGCAATGAATAGCTATTGAGTCCCTGGAACACCTATGTGCTAAATGCTTTAGCCAGTAGCACATATTTCACTCCTGGAGAAATAGCTTCAAGAAAATGCACACATATACATTTGCCATGCACATGTCATCACAGGGATGCTAGCAGCCCATCCCAAAGCTTTCTCTCATTCTCCCTCCAGCTCAAGCAAACAGTAAGATTGGCTTTGGGAAGCAAGGCATGGGAGTGGAAGGGATTTGAGGTGGAGACCAGAAGAGGGTGACAGAATGTTGGAAAGGAGAAGTAGCACATCTGGAAGAAGTGTGTGAAACTCTCTCCCTTTTGCCAGAATGGAAACGACAAATTTCTCCCTTATATTTTATATCTAGGCTTATAGAAATAAAATTAATGTAAATGTTAAACTTATATAATGACTATATGATAAATATATTAATATAAATAGCATATAATATAGTTCTAGT
>NW_004955419.1:18733108-18770688 GCF_000276665.1 Chinchilla lanigera | reverse complement strand
CCAGGCAGGCGCTTTTGCCGCTGAGCTAAATCCCCAGCCCCACTAATTTTATTATTAATAATCATTTTATTCCTTTTATATCACTGGACTCCCTGAGAACAATAACCATATTTTCTTTATTTCTAAGTTCCCAATACCTAGAGCATTTGACCACATTTTCCTTCATACTTTATATATATAATATATATATATATTATTCCAGAGCACATATGATTTAAAAATTATGTCCTTTACACAATTTATAGCACAAAATCTTAAGAGTGGTGACTACATTGTATACACTTGTGTGTCTCCAGAATCTAGCAGAATACCATATACTTAGAGGCACTCTGCAAATTCTGGTTGAATTCAGACAAATTGAAAAAGCAAAGATAACCAAGGCATTGAAATCTCTAGTCTGAATGCACAATGGTATCAGTGAAAAAATATGTTTCAAAGAAAAGACTGATGGGATTGAAAGGATAAAAGAGTTCTAACAGAAATGTCGGGAGATAAATTTAACTACCTTGAAGGAAATGAAATTCTTGAGAAAAAAGTACTCAGGCAGAGGCTGGGAATCTTAGCAAAAGAGATTTAGAGACTGACCGTCAATTCATAGGAAGGAGATTAGTTCTTCAGAAACTTTGATCAGAAACATCTCATAAGTGAATGGAAACATTACCACTTCCTCTGCAAATCTAGACTGAGTCACAGAGCCTCAAGAGTATCCTTCCGTCCTAGTCTAGTCCAGATTACTACACTGGAGAAGATGCTAAGGTTACAGAGAGAAATGAGATACATCCCTCTACCTTCCAGCGGTTCCTCAAGCCACCCCTTCTCCTTGATTATAGGAGCCATGATGCTCTTTCACTCTTAAACTTTTTCAAGACAGCTTTCTGTGACTTAAAGTCAAAAACAATCTGAACTAATAAAAGCCTCTGTCATTGCTTCCCTCAGCACATCGTTAAAAAGCTTTTGATTCTCGAATGAAGTATAACTAACTTCCCTTGTTTTGAAGTAGAGAAAGTTAAGTATTAAAGTATTGCTTCATTTCCCCTTTCCTTTAAAGCAAGTGCTCAGAGGTGTCATGATTCTCAAACGTATTTGAAAAAAGTTAATTGTTCTCAGTTAATTTTAGAAAATTGACTTTGTTTCTCTACATAGAGATTATCAGTTGTTTAGGATGTTTGTTCATTCTCAATCAACATGGTACAAGAACTGCTTCAGGGAAAAATGCTAATGAGTCATTTTCCTTCCCTCCTCCCACATGGTCCTGCTTTTGCTCTTTGGACAAACATCAGAAGTTGAAATGGCTTGTGCTTGGTTCTTATTCTGAATGAAGGGAGAAGTCATTGAATACATAAACCAGAAAGTCCCTTCCTCATGCCACAGTGAAAAATATTACATTGTATCTTTTATTTATTTATTTATTTTTTTGTCTTTTTGAGGCAGGGTCTTGCTATGCAGTTCAGGCTGCCTTTGAGCTCACTTTGTAGCTCAGGCTGGTCTTGAACTCACAATGATCCTCCTGCCTCAGCCTCCGTGTGTGCTGGGATTACAGGCATGTGCCACCAGGCCCAGCAATTACATTGTATCTTAACTGGCTAGTATACCTATATTTTATCGTCTATCTCGCTGACAAATTAAAATGGAATGGCAACAAAACATAGCTTTCTTGTCTTAACTAACAACACATATATTAATAACCATCTTCTGCAATCATGATAACACTAATTCTCTATTGGTATACTGATGACAGTAGTAATCACCATCACGACCTAGGTTTATATGAGCTTCCATGGACAGTAGTAGCATCACACTATTTTTTTTTTTTTTTTCTTCCGGTACCGGGAACCGAACTCACGACCTTGCGCTTGCCAGGCAGGCGCTTTTGCCGCTGAGCTAAACCCCCAGCCCCGCATCACACTATTTTTAAAAGGTTTCTATTACCCCTTTAGAATTCTGTGTCTCACTGAATGTGCTTCCAGTGATAGCTTGTGACAAAGACATCAGCAATTCTAGTCCCAGGAAAGACATTTTCATTCTCTGATTACTCAGTTTTCTGTCTCATAAGAAAGTAAAAATAGAATCAGACTCATGTTTTTCAATCTTGTCCAAAAGCCAGACTTAGGAGAATGTACATTAGACACACATCTGGTCAAAGGCTGGGTTGTCTAAAGTACTTATCAGTGACATCTGAGCACCCTGACTTGACTGCTTTAATACCTTTGGTTTGTCTGCTCGTGAGAGAAGTTGAAAATGGTCCTGGTTACTTAGGTCCACCAAGTGGATGGCCTGAAAAACAGGGCTGATGAACAACTACTCTGTTCCAGGCATTGCCCCTAGGGTTTTGGAAATAGTTTCACATTTCCCCCCAAAATAACTGTGTCCAATTTATAGATAAGAACATTGGGGCTTACAGAGCCGAGATGCCCAAGATGCCCACCTACTTACTACAGAGCTAGGAAGTCTAGCATCCACACTCTTCATTTACTAGAGTGTTTCTCTCGGCTTCCCTACACTTGTATTTAGTGCACCCCTCTAACAGCCATAGACTGTCATTGTTTGTGCAAAGCTTTGCCTCCCCTACCAGCTTCAAAAATATTTTGCTGATCTTTCTATGTACTGCATTCTGCTTGGTCATCAGGGGAGACTCACCAGATGTTTGTGCAATAATGAAATGAATGCACAAATAAAAACATGAATGCATGAGTATATAAATGAACAATAAAACAAAAAAAACACAGATAATAAATATATATTTCTCCCTAAGATTCTTATGTAACTTTTCCCTAGAGCTTCCCTGATTTACCTTTGCCCAGATATTATGGAGACAATGCGTCATAACTCAAACAGCCTAAGAAGCCTTTACAGAATGAAATTCAAGGAAGTCCACTGGGTGCAAATCTGACATAGACCAAACCCAGCTGAGAAATGCTCCCTGTTGTAGAGAGACATGCAAGAACATCAGCATTCCATTGCAATTGGTGTGCATCAAACAAAGGTTCACTCAGATAATGTTTGATGATTAGGGATCTGAAGGTTTCACAGAGCAGCTGGTATTTGCACTAGGCCTTGAGGGTGAGTAGGATTTCAGAAAACCAGAGAATCCCACTCACACCAAAGAATCGCCACTGGAGAATTTCCTTCTTTCTCTGGAGGTGGCATTTCTCGGTGGACAGAAAAGGGAGGGAGAGGCACAGACAGCAAGAGTAGGTAAGAAGTGGAGCGTGGGCCAAGGTGACAAGGCTCTGAACAGGTCGTATGGAGGGCTTGTTTTCTGGAATGAAGGCAAGCTACCCACAGCACCACTACGGCTGTCTCTGAGGGCACCTTTGCAATGCTAAGAGAAATAGTCCACATTCCTTAACCACAGTGTCCTCAGCAACTTCCCCCGTAGAGTACAGCCCTTCCTCCTGTCAATGGTGAAGGGAATCATTTGTTTATGTTTCACAAAGATCCTAATCAGGAAAGGAAGAGACAAGGAACCACCTCTTATCACTCAGTCTGCCACTGCCTTTCAGAGGTATCCATTACTACATTATAACCACGGAACCCAGACACTCAGAGCAAAACAGACACGTGGGTCAGTCATAAAATCCTGTTCCAAACTTCAGCTGCCATGGGTGGAGAAGGGGCCAAACAAGATTCTCATCTGATTCAGACCCAGTGGGATGACAAAGCAGATACAAGCAGAGGCAAAACAGAGACTGCAGAAAGCTCACAGGCTCCTGGGAGTTTGCTCATGTGCCCGGAGCCAAGGAGAAGCGTGGAGACTGAGGCTTCAAGCTCAAGACAACACAAGAGATTGAGTTTTTCCTCAACTCCCATCAAATTCCCATTGACAACTTGCACTGATGACCATGGCTTTGGTCTCTTGATATTTATTTTTTCTCCAAGGTAGCGTTGGTTCCCTCCTGCCTAGTGACAATTCTAGCCTGCGTTGTGTCTCATTGAAGGTGTGGCAACACCCTTCTCCCTGTTTCCCTGCCTCTGTTTCTACCCGCCCTGAATCCACTCTACACATTGCAGACAAATCTCTCCATGGTCTCCTTAAAATCCATCCCTCACTCTGTGTCACAAAGGCACTGTCCATGGAATTTTCTGCAGTGATGTAAACACAATATGCCCTAGCCAGAATGACAAGCAGCAGCCATATATACCTCCTGTGCATTGAAATATACTTAGCTTGCCAAGGATCTGAATTTTGTTTAGTTTAATGTACATTTAAAGAGCCACACATATCTAGTGGCTACCATACTAGACACTGTGATTCTACAGTATAGTTTCCAAGCCTTTGAGTCTGTTGTTGAAAACCTTTTATAACCTAGACCTTGCTTGCATTACTTGTCTTATTTTTTTTTTTACCATATATCCTATCTGATTTCTACACAATAAGCTATTCTTTTTCTTTTTTTTTTTTTTCCTGTACCAGGAATCTAACTCACGACCTTGCACTTGCCAGGCAGGTGCTGTGCCGCTGAGCTAAATCCCCAGCCCCTAATAAACTATTCTCTAACACCTATACCTCTGCTGTAGCTATTTCTTCAATTAAAGCATCTTTTTTCATCATTTACTTAGTACATATCTATTCATCTTTCAAGACCTAGCTTAAATGTCACGTCTTATAAGAAGCCTGTCTCAGCCTCTATTCCCCTACCTAATGAATCACTCCCTTCTTTATATTCTCCAAGGTCACTGAATATGCTTCTATTATGGGGCTTATCACATGGTATGCAATTATTTGTTTACCTGGACCTCTTACCCACCAGCCTGGGAACTCCAAATGGCAGGGATTAACGCTTATTCATCTCTGAACTCTACCACCCAAGGAAGTACACATTGAAAATGTGTGGGGAACAGATGCAAACCTACAGAATGAATTCATCATTTAATCAAGCAGTGTTTGGCTCAAAGATCTCCCTGAACTGACAGAGCCATTAGTAAATCTTTGCAACATCAAAGGCACGGAGGACAACCTGTGATTTCAGGCACAGATTTATACCCATGCAATGGTGCCTCTAGTTAACACTGTGGGTTAACATGGAACCTTCAAACTCACTTTAAGTCTGAAAACACATGCATGGACTTGGGTAGACAGTGCTGGAGGCTGGGAAGCCAGCTGAGAGATTCTGGAAGCTGTAGGTGCTTAGTGGGGAAAAACAAACAGAATCCCTCGGCCTCTGGGTGCTTAGCATCTTTGAATATTCTCATATGAGTGCCTAGAAGAATTTCACTATTGTTTACTCAAGGGAGGGAGGAGGATAAGAATTACATTCTTTGTAAAAGGTACTGCTGTTTATTATACTCTCACCGTGTGCTATATTTTCTATACATAGAACTCAGAAAGAGGAAATGATTTTTCAAGTCCCATATAGTAAATAGGAAGATACTTCTAAACCCAAGTTTATCTCTAAAATATAACTCCCCAGTTACTCTTTATATATAAGTAGGCATGGCAGTAAAACATTTTTATATTGTACTGCCTGAAGTTTTGTATTCCCCCCAAATGTCAAGAAAAAGTACAGTTGAGAATGCCTACAATATGATCTGTTCTATGCCCCGCCCCCATTGAAACACAGAGCGAGATTCACACTAGCCCAGAGGTACACAGGTTTCAACGGTGGGACAGAGACCAGGCACCTGATGTCAGGCCAGCATCTTTATCACTTCAAAGGCATCTTTTGGTACCCTCCCTGCTCCATGGTACCCGTCAGCAGGACTTTGGGAACACCAGCGAGCACACGCCCCGTTGACTTCGGGGTGCGTCATCTTGCAAACCCTCAGAAAGCAAGTTATTAATCCACATTAAACATCTTAAAACTGTTTTTCAAGAACTGGCTGATTCACTGGTGTCACTTTTTGGACGTTATCCTAAGGAAAAGATCTGCCCTGTGGGCAAAGATGATCATTACATCTTTACTTATAATGGCAAAGCAGCATACCAAAAAGCAGTTAAATGCTTTCAAACCAGAATAAATAAAAGTTCCTAATACACAGGGCCTTACTCAACCCAGAACCCGGCCCACAGCTGGTTCTCAGTTAAACTGGGTGCCTCAGACCTTTACATTTGTCACTTCTCTTCCCAGATGGAGAAGTTAAATCCCAGATCGGAAGGGTAGCAGAACATGAGGGCTCCAATTTTTCCAATTTTGCTTTCACACAGGCTCATTATAGACTCAAGTGGCAATGAATGGTTCAATGACAAGTTGGTGAAGCCATCCTTCAGAGTCACCCTTTATCTTCGTAAAGGTGTTTCTAAGTCTTCAATGTTCCTGGGGTGTACAGCGTGAGGAGTAGGCCAAGTCAGAGTGGCAGGTCACAGCCAGACCTTGTTTTCTATGTCAGTTTTGAAAGACCAAGCAGTCCAGGGGCCACTCTATTGCCATAAGAAGGTATTTCTTGTCATATCACTGTTACTACCCCATTTTTTCTCATAACTTACTTCCTCCTCAATCTTCAGACCTCTGTGAAGTTTGCTGACAGTGGACTTGCCCATGATCCAGCTCCCCATGGTGCCTAAGTAATGCCTTTGAAGGGTTAAAACATAGTCCCTCTTCTCTCACGAAGAGCTGTGTCTAATCTCATTGAGATTCTTTTTCTATCTATAAAGAGATACTCTACCTGGAGTTTTCATGAAGATCCAGTTGCAGGTGTGTGAATGCACCTATGTAAAAATGATATAGAAAACAACAAGGTCTGAGTGCAGACTGGAGCACCAAGCAGAGATGCTACCAAAGAGAATTCCCCTTGACAACTTATGAAAGAGAAAGGAGAGATAAAACTATGGGGCTGGTGCCCCCAAAACCAGGTATGAGTGACAGCAAAGACACCGAGAGCCCCAGGCATCCAGGCAAATGTGGTGGCAGAGTTAAGCCAATTGGGAGATACTCATGTAGCTCACAAAACATTTCACCTAAGTCTTCTCCCTTATTGACACATCCTCCCTTTGTCAACAACGCATGGCTCCCCTTTGTCAATGAGGAGTCTAAAGTTTAAGCTGCTCCGTAACTCACTGAGGTCACGGTGAGTGTGGGACAAAGCCAGGACTCACTCAACTGCATGGCAGCACAAGCTGTGTTTTTTCTTCCACAGCAGGAAGTTTCACATGAGACCTGTGCAGAAGGAGGAGCCTCAGGAAAAAGACATAGTGGCAGAATCTACACAGAAAGTAGTCTGGCTAAGTCCAAGAAAGAGCAAGCAATTGTATGATATGTTGGCATACATACATACATGCATACACACACACATATGTACATAAATACATACAGGTCTATTTACAGATATGTACCCAGATTATGAAAACATCTGTTCTGATGGAATTGTCTTTATTTTTTAATTCTGTGAAAAATAGGCAGCATGTACTTTTATAAATTATTCAGAAAGCATAACAGTTAAAAACCAAATATAATTGTAAGCTTAGAGACAAACTTATCCAATTACTCATTCACTCATCCATTTATCCAGATAACTTTTATGAGTACTTATTCCATGTGATGCTCTATGCTACACCGTGCAGAAAGAGATGAGTAAGAAAGAAAAATATCAGAAAATCTCATTATTCTTAAGTTTTTTCCTATTTCTGATTTATATATAAAATATAATAAACATCACCTGTCTTTTTATATGGTGGGTCCAATACTCCAAGAGCCATAATTTTATTCCTAGACATAGGCATGCTGAACCTATTAATATTGAAGAAGAATAATTTAATATTCTCTAATCAACACATTCACAAGCTCATCAAAAGGGAGTAGAAAAAGAAACACAACAGCTCAAAAAAGAAGGAATGAATGAAAAAAGAGGGTTACAGTTTCTCAGATATCAGAACTGGAATTTCTTTTACTTGGGCTGAACAAATAGCAGAAACTAAACCTTGTTCATTAAAATGATGCATATAACATATTTATATCACTTTAGCCAATGGTATCCAAGAACCATTTGAGTCAGTTTACAGTAAAAACCAGGCACATAAAAATTCACTAAGAACTAAACAGTAAAGTAGAAGGAAAGAGAGGGAAAAGGAAGGACTGGGAACTTTCACGGATAATAAAATTCTCCCCAGTAGTGGAGCATCTTACTGGGCTCTAAGTTTTTCAGTATGGCAAATACAGGGGTATAAAATTCAATAATTTTTATTTGAGCAGCAAAAACTGTAAATCTGCTTAAAGAATATCAACCTTTGCCCAGGGGAATTGTAGCTCTACTTAGCTGGGGTTTTCTTTTCCCTTTTCTCTGTGCCTGCATTTTTACATTAACACCTGGCTTAGGAAAGAACATTAAATAATACGAAGGCCAAAGTCCTCACCTTTGGAGTGTGAGCTTTCTGCAGAACGAGCACATTATTCCTTATCTTTAGACTCCTGGAGTCCAGAGAGATTACGTCTGAGAATAAGCTGAACAAGGGACTACCAGAGACCGACGAACGAGCCAATGTATCACAAACTAATAGACTGCAGTTCTGCAGCACATGCAAAAGCAAAATTCATAAAATGGATGCAAGTCACTGTGTTTGCAAAAATTTCAGCGTATCAAAAAGTGTATCAACAAAGGTAAGAGGTATGACTTAAGTTAAAAACTTTTTACACATCTAATTCTGAGCAAACAGAACATAGTGTACAGTAGAGGTGGCCCCAATGTTATGGTTTAGAATTGAAATGTCCCCCAGATTGTCAGGTGTGCAGAGGTGGGATTTTGGGGAGGTGATTGGACCATCAGGGTACTGTACTCATCAGTGAATTAATCCCTGGGTGAGTTCATAGCAAAGTCTGCTTTTAGGAGGCGGGATGTAACTGGAGAAAGTGGGTCACTGGTGGTGTGACTGGATGAGTGTATTCTTGTTTCCGGTCCCTTTCTCTTTCTCTCCTTCTGGCCACCATGACTTGAGTGGCTTTCCTTCACTGTTCCCTTTCACCAAGCCATTTCTGCCTTGGAGCCAGCCAACTGTGGAAGAAAATTTCTGAAACCAGGGGCTAAAATAAACCTCTCCTCCTTTAAGTTGGGTCAGGTATTTTGTCCCACCAATGGGAAAACTCACCAACACTCTCTCTAGTCAGCCTGACTGAGCCAGTAAAGCCAGCCCACTTGTTTCAGCCAGAGTCCATTGTAGCTGACTGATGGGCAGGTGTGAAATATTCTGGAATGGGGAAGGGGTAGGGTTTCCTTTGCTTGAACTCACTTTCATGAATTTATTTTTCTGTTTAAAATAATAATAACTTTGAAAGCCACTATATTATACCATTGTATGATTATGTTTTGAAATATACCATCAAGTGGGATGGATGCTATTTTTCTTAAGAGCCCATTTTTACCTACAGCTAGCTCTTCAACTTAAAAAGACAAAGTGTGAGAGATTTACTTGACGGCCCTGAAATCAGAGTAGATAGTGTTTGCTGAATTTTCTTAATTATTGGTGGATGCCCTGGCTTTCACCATTGAGGTTTTCTATTCCAATGTCCAGAATAAGCTTCAGATGTAAAAGTCAGAATCTGGAGTTCTGGGGTGAAGATATCATCTTCCATAGGTCTTCACTACTTTGGTCAAGGTATTTAGAAAAAGTACACAGAGGATTATTCAGGTTTCCTGAATAATCCAGATCTGGTTCTGACTCTGTGGGCCACTTGTATTCCAAGAAGAGACCCCAGGTTCGGTGGTAGCAATGGAAGATATCACTGCTTCCTCAAGGTTCTGCATCCCTCTTAGATCCTTCTCCCTGAGTCTCCATGTAAGTAATATCCATAGATACAGAAGGCATGTAAGTTAGGGCTGCATTTTTCACAAGAAAGAGGAGAAACCATAAAATCTTTTAAAAAGCTTTTTATAGATAAATAAGTTCTAAGCACAACCACACTCCTGAAATACTCAATGGTTTTGAGATGCAGGGTATTGCTGGAGCACATCCAAGACTTCAGATGCTGAGGACTGGCCATTATCCTTGCCAGACAGGCTTGTCCATCTTCCCATCAGTTGCAAGACGTTTAATAAAAACAGGCTGCTTTAATTCATGCTTGTTTTATGGACTGCTCCACAGGGCCTCAACTGGGTAAGCCTGCAAGCTCCAGCATGCATGGCAAATGGCTAAGCAGATGGTTTTAGTTTAGATAGTGGCTGTCAATGGTTTGGTGCGAACAGCTCTTGCAAACCAGCATGAAGTGAACAGATTGCATGGTGGCTGGGAGAAGCATATGTAATTGGAAACAGTAGCTACTTACAATAGGGGCGCATTTTCAATCTTTATCAGAGTGGCTCCAGTTTGAAAAGAGAGTTGATTAACCAAATGTGTTTTTGGCTGTGATGAATCTAGTATTAAGAAAGTTTGGGTAGCATCTCAAAGGGGTGCTGGGCATGGTTAGTCTGCTGCATTAATCAAGGATGTCTGGGTCTCAAAATTAATCCTGTTCCCTGAAGGTAGGGAGGCATGGGCCAAATAGGAAGCATACTCAAAAGAGCCCTCTCCTCAAGCTAGAAATTGCAATAGCTACGATGATGGTGGAAAAGAAGGTCAGAAGGGTGAGGCATACTGGGTGCATGGGTATGGGAAACAGGGAAAAGAAGACACCCACACAGAATCTTTGCTGGAAAGAAAGCACAAGTTTTGGGGACCCTCACTGAGACAGGCCATTTGAAAATGGGCAGCAGATGGCATAGCCATGGCTACAGAAAACATTGGATCTTGAGGAGATGCTGAACTGACAAGGCAGGGACATTTCCCCAAATGACAGGGAAATGAAAATATTTCCTGAACTAGAGACAAGGAACATGGACCAAAGCAGGAACTAGACCACAGCCTGAGCCAATTTGTAGGAAATGTAGCTTCCATAATCGTAACATTATATAGTACTGTGTATTTCTCTGGTCTCAGGCCCTGAGGTGTGCTGCTGGTAGAGGAATAAGTAAAATAGGGGGCATCTTCCTGGATCCCTTTTGTCTCTAATTCCTACTATGTCTCGGCTCCATTGACACTTCTGTGACGACCTCTCTGACTGAATGAAATCTCCTGCCACCTGGTTGCTACAGATTTGCTGTTTCTAGCACCTGTAAGTTTGAATTTTTTGTATATTAGAGAATGAATTAATTAACTCCTTTGCTAGACTGTACATACCATCACATAAGGGACCATTTCTACTTTATTTTGTTTTCTTCTCCAGTGCATTTTGTGTCTCTCTGTGAATAAGCTCACAAGACCATTTGGTTAACAACGCATGAATGAATGAAAGGAAGAAAATTTTTCTCTAGGTTCTCAGAACCCAGGCAATGGACAGAGTGATGATACCAAGGTAGACAATCTGGGCATAGAGTTCAGTCTAGACTATGGGAAATCAAGGAAAGCGCCCTGGCAGAGGTGATCTTCGAAGTAAGGGTCAAGGTTTATGATGAAGTTGTCCCGGTGTAGGCCGCAGGAGAACCTGACACAGCTTCAGGAAGAGGAATTGAGCCTACTCAAACGCTCTCTGCCCAGTTCTGGGAAGTGGTAGGCAGAAGAGAGCCAGTGTGGACAGTCCCCTGGCTCATGAGTGGACAGTACCAGGCGGAAGGACAGGGGTGCTGGTAAGGCTTGCACAAGACAGAGTGCCAGGCACTTGGGGATAGCAGAGTCTTCCTTGGAGGAAATGGTGCCGCTTTCTGTGGCAGTTACTGGAGAAGTAGCAGAGACAGGTCTGGCTGCTTAGCTGCCTGCACCCTCTGCATCCCTGGGTCTGACTCTGGCCTCCTTTTCCCACAGTGACCTGGCCTGGCCTGGCACCGTCCTCATTGTGTGTCAGGAAGGCCAGCCAGCCCACAGTGGCTTTGGCATGGCGGGCTGGACGGCGGGGGCTGCTCACTGATACCAGGCTTTCTCTGATAGCACAGGGCTATCTCCCTGAGTCACTTTCCTCCAGTGATAACGCCTGCCCCACACAAATGGCCTGTATGAAGGAGCCATTCTTTCCTCTTCCCAGGCCTGCAGCACTTTTGGCAGCGCCTGGACTGCTGACGTGACAAGGTCACCCATGACCTGTGAGCCACTTGTACACATTGGACGGGACCAGAGCAGGCTCAGCGCCATCTGGCCTAACACCCTCTGTCACTGATGAGAATACTGAAGCCTGAAGAGAGGGAAGCACAGATTCAATTTCACACACATTGCTGTAAAATTACCAGCAATACAGGAGAGTGCAAGCTATCTGAGACTTCCTTCAGGTGTTATGTCACCAAAAGAAACGGACAGTGAAAGAAATGCACCATTACTTGAAATCACACCTTCACAGAAGGAAACAATCAAATGGATAGTAACGGTGCTGCTAGAGACTTGGCTGTGAGACTTTAGGCTAGTTGCTTTCCCTCTCTGAATATGTGGTAGCAGGATGAAAACGATCACACTTCTCAAATGTTCTTGCTCTTACTTAAGAAGTTCACAGTTAGTTGGAAAGGCAGGTATCTCAAAACAATTACGATGTAAAATGCCTACAAGGTACACAGTTCAAAGGATGGCTTTCTGAGAGTACTTAGGAAGACTTCTCAGAGGAAGTGCCACATTATCAAGATCATGACAGATGAGCACAGAAGGCAGAGGAAGCAGTGCAGACCCAAAAGCATGGTGTAGCAACTCCCCACCTTGAACTGTGGTTGGAGCATCAAGGGCAAAGAAGTGGACCAGCGCTGGGCCATGGTGCTGAAGCAGTTATCAGAGTCCAGATCATGACGTTCTGGACTTTAGGTTCTCAAGTTCAATATCAACATAATCAAGTCAATATCAAGTGATTCATGCATTTCAGAAACTTGCTGTGAACCCTAAACTTAATGATTAATTTTCAACACAACCTCTCCTATCTGATTAAGTCTACAGTTGTCCATCTGAATCATGTTACTTTCATAGCTTGAGTTTAATAGTTTTGAGGGAGCAACAAATGTGAGGATTTATTGCTACTTTTGGGTGATGCATATTTAAATAGCACTAAGGCAAGCTTTGCAAAAGCACATCTGGAGGTTGCCACGAGGGTGGGAGTGTTGGAGACTGGGCTGAAGTGAGGCTGTCACAACTGTCCAGGTGAGAAATGTCCCTGAGACAATGATTGTGAAATATGGGTTCCTCTGTCACACTATCTGGGGATGACTTCAGTTTCAACCCTTATTATTTAACATGTGCAAGTAAATCACTTCTCTAAACCTCAGATTCCTCTTCCATAATACAGAGATAATAATACCGCTAAAGGAAGTCTCCGGATGCTGGTAAAGATGAACAATCATCCAGGTAAAGTACCTGACACAGAATTTAGCTAATGTGTAGCTTTCAATAATGATTTAAAAAGGGGCTGGGGATTTAGCTCAGTGGCACAGGGCCTGCCTGGCAAGCGTGAGGTCGTGAGTTCGATTCCCGGTACTGGAAACAAAACAAAACAAAACAAAACAAGAATAATGATTAAAAGAACAATTCATAAAAAAACATGCCTCCAACAAAACACAAGGATGAGACCAAAGGTAATGCACAAGAGGCAGTCCTCTATCTTCTAGAAATTTCAGGGAGAAATTTGGGAGATGGAAGACTCTAAGAATTTCAATGTGATGCCTCTAAAGCCTGGTGACTGCCTCCTTTCTGGGCCCCTGGAGCATGTTCATTCACTCTGCTCTACAGAAATGAGTGAGACACCTAAAACGTTCACCTTCCCACATGTAAATGGGCCTTCTTTCGTAGCATCATTGACTGACTACTGGATGGTAGAACAACAACAGGGAGAATCATTTGCCTCCTGTTGAAACAGAAGATTGATTTAAGAGTGAGCTCAACATAGGGATCCATCTTCCTTTAATGAGATGTTTCTACATAACTATTCCTACAAATCTTCAGATTTCCTGGGTTGGAGAGGGCATTATCCATCCAGTATTATTTATTTCTGATTCCTCTTCCTCTCCCCTACACCAGGAAGTAAAGTCCACTGAAAATAGAAGAGATAAATGTAGAGATTCCTTTCATATTCACCCTTAGACATTTAATGGAAAAGAATACTCAAAGATTGCCTTCAGTCTTATCCAGATTTTGTGATTTTTGTCATAAATTCTATTTCCTATAACTTCATTAGATTTGGGGAAAAGTTCTGGTGTCCTAGCTTATATGAGAACATGGAAATACTCCTTTGTGTTAGGGCAGCATTGTTCCAGGTCATTTAAACACAGTGCACGGCAACTGAAGACACGTATTCTGTCACAACCTGGAAACTAAGCTGGAAATCTGAAATGACTAGATTTCACTTATTTGTTCATATATTGAACAGATATTTACTGAGCTTTGAGCTTTCCCCCTCTATTCTGTACTACATGCTGGACATACAATAGTCAGCTAAAATCAGTTTAGGACCTCAGGGAGAGAAGGAAGAGATTAATCAAATTCAATTAATAACAATATGATTGCATTTAGTCTTGCAAGTGGGATAAAAAAGAAGCATGTGTGTAGGCAGTGTTTATTAGGGGAATCTGATCTTATCTGGGGGAGTTTTAATCACAGTTCTGGGAGTTTGTAACTATGGGATCTTGTCAGGGCACTTAAACTTCTTGAATTTGAGCTTACTCATCTGTACCCGGGGCTCTCTTTACTGAGACTGGTAAGGGCAATAGAAAGTAACACATGAGTGGGTCAGCACAAGAATAGTCTGTAAAAAATACTCAGTTAACTTTTCAGATACTCAGTCTGCTTTGTCCTTCCTTCCTTGAGGCTATAAACATTCAAATTAAAAAATCTTTCAAAGTTGTCTATTTGGAAATTACAGAGATGGGAATTATTCTGCATTTTAGACTGACCACATCATTGCAAATATATTCACTCTTTTCTTTTCATTCCCCCCAGGCATAGGCTCCAGGCCCACAGAAGGAAAGCAGGATAGCACCATACCTGCATCAGGGAGCAAACACTCACGCTACAGGGAAGGCAGCCCACTGCATTCGGCACACGTTTGTCTCCATGACCACCAGCAGTGCTCCTGATATATGTCCTGGGCATCTTGGCCATGAAACCGGAGTGGGATCATGTTGCTTTTTCACCAAAACACTGCTCCTGAATATGGGTAGCTCAGACTACATGAGACAAGTCCTTCTATGGTCGCCAGCCCTGGCCGAAGTAGTGAATTTATAAAGAAGCTTTTTTTCTTTTTAAATGTGTCCCAAACCAAACTGGAAAATGCCACACATGGAAAAACACTGAAAAAATCTGCAAAAGCATAAGAGTGGAAAAATGTGATTTTGTTTTGTTCCTCCTCTTCTACATATTTTTCCAAACATTATAAATGTGTTGAGTTAAGGACAGTTGCTTAAGTTATTTAGAACATACAATTTCAAGCTCATACAAAGGCAAGATGGAGTATATCTTTAGAATACAATGTCGACTCCAGCACACCCACCCTACTCATTGCCCAAACAAGGGTGTCAGTCAGCTCTGGAGTGGCATCCGGGTAGCAGCTCCTCTGCCTCTTTCCTCTCTCTTCCTTCTCCTCCTCCTGTAAGTCCTGGGACTGGACCTCTTCCTGTGTTCTTTGCACCGTCTTCTGATCTTTTTACTGCCAAAGTGTGAGTTCTTCAAGGTGAAAAGTTTTATCTTGTTAATTTTTTTTAAGAGAGAATAAGACAGCTATAAAATAAAACAAAAATAATGATGACAACAGCAGTAGCAAAAGGGGGGAAGAAAACAAAAAAAACAAAAATAATGATGACAACAGCAGTAGCAAAAGGGGGGAAGAAGGAGCTAACATTTACCATCTACGACCTAGCTTGGGCATCATCTCATTCTGTCTTTAGAACTAAAAAGTTCGGTGTGTACTACTAATATTTATAATCTACATAAATTAGACACATAAGCAAAATTGAGATCAGAGGCTATGTCACCTATGTATTAAGGACCCCTTGGTTAGAAAATGTGAAACTGGACCTCAAACCCAGAGCCATGCCTCTGTGCTGTACGCGCATGTAATGACTGATAACACAATTTGGCATTAAATGACATTACCTTAAAAACTATTACTGAATGTTCTGGACATCCTGCAGATCGTATAAACACAAGGGGGAAACAGTTCAATAATAAAAGATGGAAAAGTCAAATGCCTTTGTAGACCAGGAAGCATCTGGGGTGAAGTTACGGCTGGATGGCTTATCCCAAAGGGACACCTGGGAGTTGTACCCATACCTAGTCTGACTTCATTGAAAGACCATCAAAACCTAAGAGTGGGAAACAGAAAAGTGTTGACTAGACTTGAATGTAAGTATTTTTTGTAGCATACTTAGCAGAACACTTTGAAGTTCTTCAGAGGTAGAACTGGAAGTTGGCATCAGAATCCTCACTGATGATTGATCACTTGTTGTAGATATTTAGAATTTAACTAATATATAGTGACATGCAGCCACTGCAAGTGGCACACGTGGGTAATCCTCACCTGATCCTTTCATTGTCTTCAGAAAATCCGGGAGTCCTAACATGCATCTGACTGAGTATAGGGAGCTTCACTCCAGATCCACAATTTCATTTGTGAAGCAGCAGCCTCAGCAGGCTTACTTCCCTCTGTGTATTTCGTGTCAGCCAGGTGCTGGATTTTGCAACTCAAGTTTTTTAGAAGTAACCCAAAATAAAACCCAGAGAGTGGGGACTTCCTGGTGTTATTTCTCAAAATTTGCCCTGAAGTCAGCTCTGAGTCTTAGATTCAACAATTAAATCTTTGTTTGCATGCAAACTGTATTAACTGAACAATTTCTTGCTGTTGTTTTTTGGTATCAGGAATCAAATGCAGGACCTTGTGCTTGCCAGGTAGGTGCTCATGCCACTGAGCTATATCCCTGGCTCCTTAACTGAATAATTTGGCATGAGGAGAAATAGCTGAATATCCTATAAGGTTTTATCAAGTACAGTACCTTCCAATCAAACTGGTGGACACATGCTAGGTAGTGCTGGAAAGTAAATATGACTTTAAGATCTCTGGGTCTTCAGAAAAGAATAAAATAGTAACTAAGGAGGGCTAGTTAATAAATATTATCATAGAAAAGTCAGATTGTACCAGTGCTTTTATTCCAGATCTGTTTAATTCAGGGAAAGTTTTGAGAGCAATGTAGATTTCATTTACATTTCTGCTCTGTTTCCATCTTTTTCTCATTTAGTATTCACTGGACTCCCATGTGCCAGGTACTGTGCTAGGCTTTAAGTCTTCCAAATGTAACTCAGAAAGTGACAGTACTCTCCTTGCATGAATATGCTTCCAGTATGTTAAGGAAGAAAGCTAACTCATAGTCTGTATGTGATTATAATAGAATAATCTGGTAAGCTCCTAATTATTGTATCATTCAAAATAACTCAGCTTTCCCCAGGTTCAGAGTTTTCCTTGGTCTGAAGAATAGGTAACACATTCCTAATTTCACTTAACAATGCACATACTTTACTATCTCGAAATTATTAGTTATTTATCCATCTCCCTTATACACAAGCATTTCTGCCAAACAAAGTCTTTCCCTTTGCATTTTTGATCACGACAAGAGACTTCAGATATAAAAATGAAAAGACGCAAGGTGAGTGTGTCTCATGATAAAAAGTAGTAAGAAGTGTAGCACATGGGAGGTATGAAGTAAAGAAAGACAAAGGATGGAAAAGAGGCTGACATATTGGAGCTAAAATATAAGAAAATATAGAAAGCAGAAGTGAAGGGCTTTTCTTATGCTGTTGCATTACTCCATGATTGAGAATGAATTAGGCATTAAAGATAATAAAATATTGGACAAGGAATGATTAAAACAAAAGAGTGAAAGGTGCAATGATTGCAACTGAGGAAAAATTACTTTGGAAAATAAACACAGACTTCTAGTCAAAGATTACTGGTTATACACATGCACTGTCCTCTATTTTTTTCAAAACTCCATTAGAAGAACAATTTATAGCCAAAAATTTAAGAAATATATAAACTCAGAAGGTTACAAAAAACAGGACAAAAAAAGACTTTTGGAAGATATAAAACAGATGGGTATTGAAATAGTAGACCCAAGAAAGCTGAACTATAATCAAATAGCTTATAATTTTAATACAAGCAGCAAAAATATAAGTTAAATAAAAGTAAGTAAAAGCTGAGAAGCCAGCAGCTTTCACTGCAGACTCCACAAGCTTGGTAGCATTAGGTACCTCTGAAGACAGGCATCCAAAGAGGAAGACTGGTAGAAAGATTTTAAAAATCAGAGACCCCAGATATTTCACTATTCACCTAAGGGACTAAGTAACAGGCTGGCAAAATTTTGAAGGTTTCTTTCTCTTAAGAGGGTTAAAGAGCAGATTGGAAAATACTGAGCAGAGTGGGAAAGCGGGTGCCAAAGTGTACATGTCACATATTGAAATATTCAGACTTTTCTTCTTATGCAGCTTCTAGGATGCAGGCATCAAGGCTGATAGCCTCAAAGTAGGTGATGAGAGGGGGCTTCTGTAGGTAATGTAATCACTCCAACAGAAAGAAATTTGTGCTTACTGACACTGAGGTATGAAGCAGCCCAAGCAAGTAACTCTGCACAGAATCCCAAAGACAGTTCCACCATGTACACAAAGCTTCTTATGAATATGTCATTTGGAGACAGCATTTTGAAGTACAGAGACTGAAAAGAATAAGAAAATGAGAAACACAGACTAATTTGGCAGTTGAAATTTTTTTAAAAAATCATTAAATCCTCTCAAAGATAAAGAAGAATTTGGATAAATGAAACAATAGTATTGCATTAAACAGGAATAGTAGAAGAAAATTTTAAAAATGAGAACTAAAATGAAAATATCAAATAGGAGGATTGCAAAAATAAGTCAGAAGAAGTCAGCCAGGAAAAAGATAGTTGTTTAAAAAAAAGAACCATCTCAGAAAGTTTTACAGCTAAAAAAAAAATGGATTTCAGGAAAAAGAGAATAAATGAAATAAGAATGCAGATTACTAAAGAAATAACTCAGGAAATAAATTGAGGCATGGATTTTCAGGTTGAATAGGTCTATAGCATGGATAAAAATACATCTATATCAAAATATATCATCATATAATTTTAGATCATTGAACAAAAAAGAGCTCTAAAGTCTTTCAGAAAAAAGGGAAAGAAATGCTTTCATACAAAGAAAAAAAAAAAAAAAAGAAAGTGGTAATAGATTTTTCAAAGCACTCCTAAACGCAAGGAAAGAACTAAACAATGAATTCAAAATAGATTTTGAATTGAGAATGTGGTATCTAGTCAAACTATCCATTAAGAGAGAAAGTAAAATGAAATGGTTTTGGTCTAAAAAGTTCTCAAAAAATACTAATTATATACTTTTATTTAGGAAGTTTTTTTTTAAAAAAAGTAGACCACCAACAAAGAGAAAACCAAGATAGGAGAAATGGAATCCAGGGGAGAGTTGATCCATCCATTGGAAAGAGGCAAGTGGGAGGCCCCAAGACAATGTCAAAGGAAGATCCCAAAGGATCAGCTTGGCAGGAGGTCCAGAGAATCATCTGTCTATGTAGCACCAGTTCAGAGGCTCTGGGGTACTTTTGCAAGATAAATTAATAATTACCTAATGTGTTTAACTATATGAAGAGAAGATATTTTAGAATTTGAGAAGAATTTTGTGGTAAATTTGTGATATGCACTAGAAAAACTAAACAAAACCAAAATCCTATGGAAAACCAAGGCACTGTGCAAGAAAGGAAATCTACTACATGAGAAACTATACATAGCACTTCCATAATCATTATAATGCAAATATTGAAAGCTGATTGAACCACAATTAAAATATAGTTATCTTGTGCCAACAGGGGAACAAAGTGTGCTTGGATTAAGTAGAGCAGAGGGTGAAAGAAAGCTAAACTCTCATTTTCATAGTGAGAAGTTAATTCATAATCTCTAAACTCAAATAAGTGGTGTTACAGCATGTCATTTAGAGGAGGTGGGGATAAGTGTGGAAGGAATGAATGAGCTGAAAAAACTGAATGTTAGCCGCCTTCTAGAGTTATTTTATTCTTTAGGAAATGCGTGTGAATCGTATTGATACAGATTGGAACTCAATTTTAAGAAGTGAATTTATCAAGTTGTTGGGAAAATAAAACACTGACTTCTATCTATCTTGGTTCTCAGCTGCCTACACTTCTGTTCTTTCTTTAAGGATTTAAAACAGTCCCTGGAGCAACTTAACAACATTTTATTTGCATGAGAGAGGCTTAGAAATCATTGCTTTTGTGATTAAAATTGTCCTGTAAGGCAAAGCTTGGCAGCCATGTTGTCTGTTTGCCTTATCGAATCAGGTTACAAACGCTAAGCAAAGCTCAGCCTCTCCATTCCGTAGTTGTGTTTGCTCAGTTAGGTGCCATTTTGTGGCAAAGCAGATAAGATCTGTTCCCAGACCTGTAAGGGGTGACAAGCATATTATTTGAACATGTGGGAAAATTATTTAAATAAAAAATACACAAGATTAGCAACACCCCTATCACTCAGTTTAAACAGGAACCAAATAAATGTCACCCTGCCATCATGTACTTTGCAGCACATTCCTGAAGTGTCCACAAAGGACGGGAAGGGAAGACACTGACAGCAGTTGAGAATTTACCCGGGCCCATGTATAAAAAAAATAAAAACTGTAACTTCCATTTATTAGATGTTAATGAGGTTTAAAGCACCATAACCTTACTGAATCTTTAGATTTACCTGATCTGATATTTACTGTATCTCCAATTTGTAGGTAAGATAAGACAGAGTTTAAGCAGCTTGTTTAAGTAAAAGACCTACAAATCAAATTTATGTCTACTGCATTATAAACCTGAATATCTTAACAGTTGTACCACTTAAGGGAGAGATTATAAATCTCATTAATGCAGTGGAGGAATTTGATGCATGTAAGTATAGGTGCATTCATGTATACCTGCATATACACTTTGCTGAGCAAGGGAAATTAGAAGAATATAGAATATTCTGGACATCTTTTACCTGTCACTCACTGGTACTTTTGTAATTTCTAAATTCAATAAATTTGCCAAGGATAAAGCCAAGTCCATCAGGTCTCTTTGTAACTAGACAACTTTGACTGTAACTATCCACACAGACACTGAGTAATCTAGGCTGAGGGGTATAGAAATTGCCTATTGCCTGGCTAGACACAAATCTGGTGGCATGTTCTCCTCTGACAATTTTTCTAGAATAGTGTTGTGCTAGGGCTACTTGTACTGGTTTGTAAGAGCCAGTGCCTAAATTTTCAGGAAATTTGCTAGCCTGGTGATCTCAAGGTGATAGCTTGAAATCAGCCATGGTGGAAGTATTTCTACCACAGAATTCAGCAGGACCCTTCCTTTCTCTCTCCTTTCTCTCTCCTTTCTCTCTCTCTCTCTTTCTCTCTCTCTCCTTCCTTTCCTATTGTTGCTGAACCTCAACAAGCCTATCACTGCCAGCAAAAGTCCCTTAGCTCCCTGAATCTAACCACTTTCAAAGCAAAGTCCAGTTGCAGAAGAGCAACTGCTCATTACAAGTGCAAAAACACTTTCCCCAAGCCTAAAGCAGTACTGATCTAGGTCTTCGACCCAGACTTTCTCAGGGCAGTTTTATGAGAGCTTCTGACTTTTCTTATTTTGTTCCAGCAGGTTGGAGAGGAATGGGCAGTAAAGTGAATGAGAAAGTCAATAATGGCTGGGCTCCTTCCCAGGGTAGTAGCTTCTCCCAGTCCCCTCTTGCTTTACCACCTGCTTCTGGCTTCAGACTTTTAGCCCTTTGGCTTTTTCATAGAAAAAGTTTTACTTCAAGTACTATGACCCAAATACTTTGACCTTGACCTACCTTAGGGACTCCTGCAAGTGAGTGAGTCTCAGCTTTCCCAGGGAGCTTCAGTGATCTGCTGCACAATTAAAAGCAAATCATATCACCTATTCCAACCATAGTTTTATTTGCTCTACACTAGATTTTTAACACCACCCTTTTAAGAGATGCTGTGAAGAGCAAATGTCAAAGTCTCTCATACATTGCCAAGCAAGACAAACAAAAAGTTTTCTGCTATTGTTGTTACTGTAAATATTATGATTATGGATTTTGGCGCTTCTATCAGGAAAGTATTTGGAGATCTAAAAGACTCGAACAGGAATTTTACCATCTATCTCAGGGGCTAAGACAGCTTCTTTGACACACATCTTATAATTAACAATAGGCCCAGGAAAATATCTTTGCTACATAGTCAATATGCCAGAGATAAAATTAACCTCCTCTTCCAACAATTTGAAAATGCTATACAGTAATATGCTCCAACCTGGGCTTTGTCATCCAGGCTTCACCAAGGTAAGATGTTCATGCAGGGCACACATGACTCATAGGATCTCATTGACTAGCTCATCCACCCCCTTTTGCTTCTCAGTCTTTTGTAGGTGGTACTTAACCTGGGGTCTTTAAATCCCTGATCCATTGATTTCCCGAAGGTACAACTTGTGCTTACAGGGACATTGTTCTCACAGAAGGATTCAGGTATAGAATCCTCTCTAGCTCTTCCCTTTAGGTAACCAAGTGATGGGTTGGGAGCAGACTTATAATTACTTACCTCATAGGCCAGGGTACTGCCTATATTTTCCTAAGCCCTTTTGGTAGATAATGATAGCACCATGGAATGGCTGGGGATAGGAATGACCAAGATCAATCTCATGCTGTCCATAAGACTCCTTCCTCCAAGTCAACACAAACAAATACCTAGTAGACAGCAGAGAAACATAATTACTGCATAGAAGTAGCTGTGTAAGTCCTTCACTCTTTAAGTAATCAGAATGTCACATGCCAACATTCTGTAAATAAGAAATCTGGAGTTGCTGCTTCTGGAAACCATCTCCAAGCAGTTTGAGGACTGCAGCTCAGAAGAGGAAATGGAGTTAGTGTTGAAAATTTCAACAAATGCATGAAAGCTCCAAGGAAGCAGACCTGCTAACTGCTTAAGAGTTCAGAAAAGCAGATTGCTGAGGGGTGTCTGCACACAGAACTTTGAATATCTTTTTTTTTTTTTTTTTTTGTTTTTTTGAGGCAGGGTCTCACTATGCAGTTCAGGCTGGCCTTGAGCTCACTTTGTAGCCCAGGCTGGTCTTGAACTAGCAATGATCCTCCTGCCTCAGCCTCCCAAGTGCTGGGATTACAGGCGTGGGCCACCACACCAGGCAGAATTTTGAGTATCTGTAGCAACTGACTTCACAACTTATCGGTCATGTCTAAATGTTTATGTCTCCAACAAGGAGCCAATATTCATGAATAGAAAATTTATCTAGGAAGTATGATATTTTTAGTCAAGAGAATTCACCATCTATTGGGCCTGGACACTAATTACAAATGATTTCTACTTTTCTCCGGTCAGTCATAACCTTGAAAACTTTGCAAATAATTCATGAAGAAGCTTCACTGGTTCTCTCCTTTGTATCACAGATGGTTTGTTGGCTGTGTGGACAACAATACCTGTTATTTAAGTGTACTCTGGATGGTGTGTGTGTGCGCACATGTACATGCATTACATAAAATAGTGGATGAATTTCTCTTCTAGTTCACTGCTTGGGAAAATTTTATTTCTGTCAATGCTATGAAAATATACATATGGTGGATTGATAATTGGTGGTCCACTTGTAACACCCAGCAGAACTGAACCAGTGTGGTGCTGGGTGTGTGGGGGTCCATCTGAGGATTGTTGTTGGCAGTATAAAAGAGGCAGAACTGGAGAAGAAGAGAAGCTGTTAGCGAAGCTGTTGGGAGCTGTTGGTTTTCTTGGGGAGCTTGTCATGCTGGCTTTTCTGATGAACTTGGCTGTTCTCGTCGTTGAAGGAGCTCAGGACCTTGTTGTTGCTGGGAATGGCTGCAATTCATTTGAGGGAAGCTCTGGTCCTTACTTGGAGCATTGCTTCCTGGCTCCAGAGGGGAAGATGGTATACTATTTAGTGTTCTGGAGAAGCTTGTTACACTGGCTTTCTTAATATACACTCAGCTGTTCTCATCATTGGAGGAGTTTGGGACCTCATTGTTGCTGAGGATGGCTGTGGTACTTTTTTGGGGAACTCTGATCATTACTTTGAATGTTGCTTCCTGGCTACAGGATTACTTTGAATGTTGCTTCCTCAGCCTATTAGCGCAGATCCTTCATTCTGCTAGCATAGATTTTCTAGCTTCTACCACTAACCTTTGGGCCTTCCCAGCACAGATCCTTGAAACAGGACTGTATGAGACATTGTTGTGGGCTCTTGGCCTCCAGTTGGACTTGTAGGGGCCATTGTTATGGGCTCTAGGTCTTCAGCTAGACTCATGCAGGACATTGCTGTGGGATCCAGGCCTTTAGGTGGATTCCTTTTGTCTTTAGTGTGTGGGCAGATTTCCTACACTCTGTTTGTATGTGACTCTATGGGTGGCTGTTATAAAATAATCTTATACATTATGTGTCCTGTATTAAATTGTGTTCCCCTTACAAACCCCTAACTACAACAATACACTTCCTCTTATTTAGATAATGACAACAGTAAACTTACAACTCATTTCCCTTTTACCTCAAAGGGAGATCAACAAAAGACTTTGATCAATATAACATGGTCCTCACCTGATGAAATTGACTATCAATATAACTTTATTAAAATTACCCATTTTTCCTTCTTCTTTGAAGAACCTGGGATAGCGAAATACCTGTTGGAAATCTGGCAGACAATGAATGAATAAAATAAATAATAGGAAGATAAATTCACACATGAAATATCTTACTGATTTGGTCTTTCAGAACTTCAAGTATAAAATGGGATGGCTCTACTTGTTTCTTGACTGTTGGGTTGCCTAAAGGCATAGGTTAGTATACATTTTAAATTTGTCATATTTTAGTTTTACAATGAGCAAAATCAGACAATACCTGTACATTCTTTAGTATACAAAAATATTGTCAGATTCCAGAAGCTCCTGTTCAGATTCTTAGATTATTATTATAAGTTCTATTAAATAGTTTGTCTTCACAGAGTAAAAACAAACATCCCTGTTTCTTGAGAAAAGAACATGCTCCTTTTTGATGGGTATTAAGCATGTCAAATATACTATAAATCAGCAATTTACAGTCTTTGCTGCCAACATAAAATTTTTCAAGGCTGGATATGAATTTTACAGTAGCTTTGTGACAGAGGATGGGTGTCACTTTTGTCAACAAACCAACTGTGTTCTAAAATATTCTTTGATTGATAAGCCTTTTGTCACCAACACATCTTGATTAAATTATCATCATGCAAAACATGGACTTGGCAATGCCAGTATTAATATTGATATTGACCTCACCTTGGCCACCCAGCAGAGAAGAACCTTTTCCTTTTATTTGACTTGCTACTTTTGTTTGTAAATATGGTCTTGTACATATTTACTCTCACTCTCTAGTGCTCATACCCAAAATACTGGAAATGATCAGGCTATCATATTTCCTAATATTTTTCCAGCTCTGACTAGCTTTCTTATTTATAAGATATTGCATTCATGTAAACAGTTGAAATTCACTACTAACAAATAATGATTATGCAAAAAATTAATTTGCAAAATCACTTCCTGCGGCTTATGTGAGGGCTTCTAAGATAAAGAAATTAATTTGAAGAATAATACTGTATTAGTTACTTTTTCTTATTCCTGAGACAAAATACCCAACACCCAAATTTAAAGGAAGAAAAGTTTATTTGGCTTACACTTTGTAGAGGTTCACAGTTTGTGGAAGTTTCAGCCCATAATTTGCTGGATCCAAGGCAGGGTGACATAACAGACAGGCATTGCAGAGGAGTTTATGTCAGGCAGAAGGTAGCAAAGCAAGCAAGGAACAAGACAGGCCTCTTTCTGTCCTGTATACTGTATATTGTATGTTGCATATTGTGCCCTTAGTGCAGGTAGCCCTCACACCCTTAATCTTAGTACTCTTATTGCACCATGAATCAATCCCAGGATCACACAGTCTAGATTCAGCCACCTGTAAAAATTCTCACCTATGATTGCATGAGGCTTTTAGGGGACATTTAGACACAAGTTGTAATATTCCACCCCTGGTCCCTCAAAGACTCATGCATATCCTTTTGTGCAAAAGGCATTTAGTCCATCAGTAAGAGTTGCCTAAGTTCTAACAGTTTCAGTATTGCTGAAAAGTACAGGTCAAAAGTCTCCTCTGAGATTTAGCTGCAAGCCTCTGTACAAATGAAAAGAAAGTTAAACACTTCCAATATATGATGGCACAAGATAGACATTTCTATCCCAAAAGGTACAAAGCGGGAGGGGAAGAAGGAGTGGAAACAAAGCAAGTTCAAAATCCAGCAGGGCTAATATTAAATCCTATAATTTCATGTCCAGCATCCCCAGAAATCTGTGGCAAGTTGTGAACTCCAAAGACTTTTGGTTGCTCTGACCCTATAGCACTGGTGGTTGTAGCTCATATGGCTTCTCTCTTTGGCTAGCTTGGATCACTCCTTCAGCTTTCCTAATGATCCACAGACCTGGCTTCTCCAAATTTCTGAGGTGTCCACTACATCACTGGCTTCTCAATCACAGCTTTACACACTGTTCTTTCAGGAAAACACTGCCTGGTCTCCTAGGCTTTCTTATGAAATCTGGGTGGAAGCCTTACGGACCCCATAAGTCTTATATTTGCATGCAATTAAAAATCAGCACTGTGTGGATGATGCCAGGGTCTGCCACCAGCTGGAGCAGTATGCAGGCCTTCTTCTTTCTTGGCTGTAGGGGTAAGATGCCTACATTGTTGAGTACTCTGAACCCAATTCAAAGGAACAAATTTTCTAGGCCACTGCTATTCTGAAACTTCAGGCTCTGGGGCTCTCTTCTCAAAGCAAAGTCTCTCCTTTGCAGCATCAGAGTACTACTTACAAGATCACTCACATGCCTATATATACATAAAACATTTGCAGAATGCCTTCTCATTAAGTTGATCAGTGAAACAATAATATTGCTAAAAATTTCATTTGTTATTAAATTATGGACAGAGTATTCTTTTTGCAAGGCTATTTGACTGAATATCTAGTAATTCAACTTAATATATATGAATACTGTACTTACAACTGAAATTTAAGGTAATTATACGTCCAGATGAATATTTACCTAATAAGAGATACTATTGTTTTTTCCCTAACATAATTTTTAGGATCCAATTAGCTAGAGGATGAAGTACCAATTGCTATATTTGATACCAGACACCATGAACTATGAACCTTGGAGAGCCAGAGGTTATTTCATGGGATGCCATGAAGTAGAATAGCAGTGAAATATGAAGGGATCCCCATTATTCCTTCATACTGCTGAGGGCCAGCTATGAGACACTGGCAAGAACAAATTCCAAGTTATTGCTTTGTCCAATGTAAAGATGAAGGGATGAAGTGATCCTAAATGACTCTGAAGCTAGAAAACCTCAGATAGTAAGCCAGAGTCTCAGTCAACTGATTTGTAAACAAATTATGTCTAGTACCTTATTGGGAAGGTCAATGAGAATGCAAGTAAAATGTTTGATACCATAGTTGGGATTTAATAAATATTATTTTCCTTTCTTAGTTTAAGGCAAAATAAGCCTTACTCTCTCTTCTCACCCTAGACCAAAAGGTCTTTTTGAAAATGATTTTAGTGCAAAAGGCACTAGGCTAAAAGACTAAGATTCTGGGCTCTGGTCCCAGCCACTAACCTCTGTGAGAATTTGGTCACTTCATTTCCTCTCTTTGTGTTTGTTTCACCGTCCATAAAGATGTGGCCATGACAACTTCACTTGCCTATTGGTTTGATCACCCTGGGCCATTCTGGGTTCCTGAGAGTCTTCTCTAGAAAATAGTATTCTTTGGGTAGATTCTTTGCTATTGTTCTCATTTTTGTGTTCCTTAGAAGAAGTGTTTACTACACAAGGGCTGGCATTCAAATTCTTCAGAATGTTTTCTAGAAATCTGGAAAGTGTGAAAAGCTTGAGAGTAGGACATCACAACCAAGTCAATTATGTACTTTATCCAATGTTCATTATTTATCTCTGTTATCCTTCTGGTTCCCTCCTACGTCTTTTCTGTGATAAATATCTTTGTAATTAAACTCCAGATGACATCATAAAAAAGGAACTTTTCTTTCTTTTTTTTTTTTTTTTTTTTTTTTTTTTTTTTTTTTTTTTGGTACTAGGAATCAAACTCAGGACCTTGCTTTTGCCAGGTAGGTGAGCTATATCCCTGGCCCGAGATTTTCCTTCTTGTTACTCCCAGATTGTGACCAATATTCCCTTTTCATCCCCTGTACCTGGCCCTAATAAGCTTTTAATGCATACTTGTTGAACAAGCAAGTATATATTAGCTACTATCAATTTTTTCAAAAAATTAAAATAACAGTGATTTGAAATAATAGAATTTTTTGTATTGCTAATGTAAATTGAGTATTTTGTAGGTAACTTCCTATACAGTGATATAGGGATCAAAATTCCTTCCATTTATAGCATTGCTGTTTCTTAAGGCTTCAGAGTCTTCCACTAGATTCTCTGAGTTGTGTAACCAGCCAAACAAGAAGGAGAAAGCCAAGAATATCTTAGGTGACTTTAGGAGGCAAACTTAGAAGTGGTGCACAGTATATCACTTTATTCCTCTGAAGAAACAGGTGATTAGCAAAAGAAACAAAAAAAAACGAAACAAAACAGTTAGGCTGTCTGTTCCTTTGGCCACAGCTGTAAATATGCTCACAATCTTACAGCAAAGGAAACTGGGAAATGCCATGTTGTGCCTCCAAGAAGAAAAAACAGCTTTGGAGACCACACAGGCAGTCGCGACACAAATTATATGAGCCCTCTACTGTAATTTTGTGTTTATGTGTTTGTTTTCCCTTCTAGAATAGCAACTCCTTGTGATAAGCAAGAGTATCATATCCATGGCTGTGTTCCTGTCACCAAACACAAGATGAGTGCTTGATGCATATTTGCTGAGCTGAAAGCTATTCTAGCATCCCATTTCCTTAAATATCATCTACTCAGTGAGTTGGGCATAATTACCATTTCCCAACATAGCAATCATATCTTATTTGCACATAATTTACTGATAGATTGGCATCTCCCTCACACAGAAACAATGCAAGTCAATTCAACCAACACTTATAATGCATTTGCTGTAAGATCAGCACTCTGGTATTAGATATGAGGAAACACTGAATTACTCTCTCTAATTTCAGTCCTTGAGTGCTATAGGAATCCACAGGAAAAGCAGATTAACTGCTTTGCCCAGACTATAGTGGGTGAGAAGACAATTTTTGAAGAATGAGTAGGAGCTTCGTAGGCAAATAAAGGTTTAATATATATTCCAAACAAGTAGAGCAATATGCAAAAATCCAGAGGTATAAGGTAATTGCATGGCACTTTCATTTAATAATGGAAAATCCTGGAATACAGACTAAAGCAGAAGTTGTGATGAAAGAAGATCTAGCTCAGGTAGATTATGATAATTATGTACAAGTCCTTGCATACCACCCCTTAAATAATGTGGAATTTATCTTACATATTTATGCACCACATAGTAACATTTGGGCAATGATTGGCCACATATATTATGGTGGTCTCATAAGAGTATAATAAAACTGAAAACTTCCTATTGACTAGTACTGTTATAGCTGCTGTAAGGTCATAATGTCATAGCATAAGTCATCACTCATATATTTATGGTGGTGTTGGTATAAACAAACCTGCTGTACTGTCAATCATTTAGAAATTATAACACATATAATTATATAAGTACATAACACTTGGTAATGATAATAAATAACTGTTACTAGACTATACTTTCATTGCTATTTTAGAGTGCACTCCTCCTACTTACAAAAAAGTTAACTGTAAAACAGCCTCAGGTAGGTCCTTCAGGAGGTATTTCAGAGGACACATTGTTTAGGAGGTGACCTTTCTGTGTGTGTTTTATTGCCCTTGATGACCTTGCAGTGGAACAAAATGTAGAGGTAGAAGACAGGGATATTGATGATCCTGACATTGAGTGGGCCAAGGCTAATGTGTCTGTGTCTTAATCTTTGACAAAGAACTTTAAAATTGAAAAGAAAATTAAACACTTTACAAATATAGAAAGCTTATACACTAAGAATATAAAGAATGATTTTTATAGCTATACAACACGTTTGTGTCCCAAGCTAAGTATTATTATAAAAAAGTTAAGAAGGTTAAAAAAAAATTAAGTTTATGAAGTAAAAATTGATATCAAGTTAGGGATCAATTTATTTCCAAGTAAAGAAGAAATTCTATAAACAAATTATAGCTCTAGTGTACAGTGTTGTTTATCTTCTACAACAGGGGTCAGCAGTGTCCCCGGTCTTCAAACTCACACACTACTCACTGACTCACCCATGGCAACTTCCAACCCTGCAAGCTTCATTCATGGTGCACGCCCTATAGAAACATTAGCCTTTTCTTTTTTACTTTTTATACCATTTTGCACTGTACCTTTTCTATGTTTATATATTTTTATCTACACACACTTATGGTTATGCTACAATTGCCTACAATATTCAATACAGCGACTTACTGTGTACCTTTGTAGCCTAGTAAGCCGAGACATCTAGATTTATCTAACTACACAAACTCTATGTGGTCCACGCAATCATCTAACACCTTTCTCAGCACATATCTCCATCACGGATATATGACTGTGGTTACAGGGTGACTGATCCTCCCGTAAGAAGGTGTATAGTAATGAATTCAACAAATAACTATTGTACCACTAGTATTCCTCTGAAGAAACAGGTGATCAGCAAAACAAACAAACAAAAAAAAAAAAAAAAAAAAAAAAAAACAGGCTGTCTGTCCTCAGGAAACTTACACAGTCCAGGGAAGGTGTTAGAATTGAATAGAGAACTTTCCGAAACTATTTCCCTAGCATAGAAACCTTATCTTAGTGAGAGCCTGGGATCTCTGAAAAAAAGGCTGCAAATCACTAAATTTGGAGGGAGGGGTCTAAGTAGAGGAAAAATAAGATCTAGTTTACAAAACTTTCTTTGGAGCTAGTGATGAGGAAGGGCTGAAAACTAGACAACTGGACCAGGAAGAGCATGAAAGTTTGATGTTTGCAACTTCAAGAGTCTGAAAGGAGCTAAGCATATGTTTCGTCTTCTCAAGAAGCTAACAATTTTTCTAACAGAAGAAAGGAACAAGGACATTCATTTTGGAGCTATTCAATTGCTTTCAGCTCACACAAGCACCAAACTTACTGCCACTGTTACTATTAATGAACAAAGTCTTACTCTAAATTCAGTTAGGAGAAAAAACCTCCTGCCTCATCAGTAGTTCCTCACTCTCTAAAAATAAACTTCAGTGGAGCTACTTCTGCTGTGTGTCCAAAAACAAGAAATAGGATTAATGATCATGTAGCTAGATTCACCTTCATGGCATCTCAAGTCACTTTTTGGGTGACCTTCTATCAGCTATCCTTTTTCTTTGCTTCCAGGCAGCCTCTGCTTTGGCTGAGGCTGTTTTTATTTCAGAATGACAAAGACAGTCCTGTTGAGTGGGATCTCGCTAGACTTATTACCAACTCTTTTAGCCTGAATTCTTTGACAAGATGACATTTTCCATGTTTTCTATCACAGTTCATGGACTGTCCACCTTGCAGGGCAAGTCACTTCTGGCTCTCCTTCTCACAGAGTTTGTATTAGTCAGCTTTCTGTGGCTGTGACAAACCCTAATCAAATTGGAGCAATAAAAGATCTACTGTGGCTCTCCATGTCAATATTTTCAGTCCATGGTCAGTAGGTTTTATTGTTTTTGGGCCTGTGGCAGGGCAGAAAATTATGGCGGGTGGTATATGGTGGAGCAGAGCTACTCTCTCTTCATGGCAGCTGGGAAACAAAAACAGAGAAAGGAGTTGGAGACCCACTGTCACCTTCAAGGGCACACCTCCAATGACCTATCATTCTTCTACTAGTCCTCACCTTCTAAAGGATACACTATCTCCTAGTAGAGCCACAGGCCCAGCCTTGAGAATATAGATCTTTGGAGGACTTCAAAGATCCAAATGAAAGTAGGGTTGCTGTCTAAATTTTGGGAATACTTTAAGCTACCATCTATATATTTACATTATCCTCTTGGTTAAATCACCCTTCATCTTGAAGGCCTTTTGTCACTCTACAAATTGTTGTCAAAATTTTGTCTGGGTAGAATATTTTCTTCGAGAACCTTCTACCACCATAATTAATACCATTTACACTTTATTTTTGCTTGACTTATTTATATTTGAGGTAGACAAGAGATGGAGCCATGTTTTAAATGTGTATTTCTCTATTTTATTATCCAATATAATGCCTAAATCATTGAAGGTACTTCTGTATTAGCTTATTTAAATTTTTAATTTTTTGAATGAAGACAAAATGAATGATGATAAAGGAAGAAGATAAAGAAAGTGAATCGTAGTCATCTTGCCTACATTCAAATTTCCAGACTAGCTTTGAGATTTGGAAGAAAGAAGTAGGACATTATGCAAGTCTTATCTCATTAATTCTCTGCCACAAGTTTGAAACTGAATCTTTGTGTTACCATTTTGAGGATGAGAACACCGAGGTCAAGACTGCACTTTGAGTCACTGGTAGAGCTGACTTTTCACTTTGCATTTCTCAGATGTGAGCCCAAATTCTTTCTCCTCATGAAGCCACTTTGCCTCCTTACTGGTGAGTGGAGCAGAAACAGCATCTTGTCCACTTGTAGACTTCTTTAGAGTATCCGAGATACTTTCACAGCCAGACCTGTCTTGGTGCTGGCATGGTAGCTGTCACTTGGGGGATGCACTGAGCCCTCTGCTTTGTGACTGAGCCAGCTGCAGAAGGTATAGCCAAACAGCTTCCAATCAAAGGAAATCCTGTAAAAACAGCTTCAGCAATCTCCTGGGGACTTTCCCCACCATGGTCCTTGGCAATAAATAATACATGAAAGGAGATCTGCCCATGCCAAGGTGGACTTCAAAGAAGGTGGGACCACAGTGTCAGAACCCTCCCTTTGGCATCTGTATCGCCTGCCCATTCCAGAAGTTAATTCACAGAAAGGAAGATGAAGGGAATGCCTGCTTCCCCTGCAGCTGATTCACGGGAATTCTGAGCCTGCATTAACCTGGAGGGAAGAGCAGCTTGCTTAGTTGTTAAAGAACATTTTCCCAGCTCCAAGCCTGAGAGCTGGGGCTTGGACTACTGCTGTGAAGTGTGTTCTGAGCTGGTCCCAAACAAGCGCAAACACAACAGATTCCACTGATCTGTGCAGCAAGACTGAAGGATGGAATCCAAAGCATGAACCCTGAGAACAGAAAGTCCCAGCATTTGCTCTGTGCAAGTTGCCATGAGCTCCAGCCATGCATCCTGCAGCCAAGGATGGGTGGCCCCGAGCAGGAAACACTTTGGCAGCCTCCCCTGCGTGCTTTGCCTGCTGACAAGAGCACACCCTGGCCTTGGTTATTGCCCTTATAAAACAGTTCAGGGAGAATGTGAGCCAAATGTTTTAAATGTGCCTGGAAGAAAAATGTGAAGCATGATTGCACGCAGTAGAACATTACAGTACAACTTCAGCAACACGCAGTGCTGCTGAGGAGAGGCCCTGCTGCTGTTGCCGCTGCTGCTGCTGCTTCTCAGGCTTCCTGTGGCTTCTCTTCTTGCTACAGCAGTTCCACTGGAGCAGGCCCGATCTGACATCCACTTTGCACAGAAGCCAAAAAATGGGGGCTTTTTTTAATTATTATTTTTTGAGAAATATTTTTTTTAATTATTATTTTAAAGAGTAAAAGAAGGATAACATAGCAGTGGGGGAGCTGACCAAATTACAGACAAAGTGGTAGGAAATTATCAATGGTTGTTGTTTTACATACTGTTATCTACAAGATAGTTTCTCAGGGAAACAAATAGACAAATCATAATGAGTTACAGAAAAAAGTGGTAGGAGATTATTAATAGTTGTTGTACTATACTTTGGTATCTTCAAAATGGCTTCTAAAGAAAATAAATAGAGCTATACATGAGTGACCAATTGAATAATCATTAACTATTCTCAGCAGTTGTTGTAGGAAACACATCATAATAAACATACATCCATTTATGAAATAGCATAGGAACAATACAAACATTACAGAGTTATGGACAGATTAGTAGGAAAATATCAATGGCTGTTGTACATGGTGGTATCTTCAAAGTGGTTTCTCAGGAAGACAGAGACACGCAAGAAAGATCTAAGAAGTAGTTACAGCCTCAAAATGGGGGGTTTTGTGGCTATGATTAGAAAGACATAGAATTTTTCCAGCTAGTTTACAAACAGAAAGGTAGCAACTGAAGCCCACAAAGGCCATCAGCAAGGTCTCGCTTTTCTTTGCAAAATTAATTTGTGTGCTTTCAATCCCATTTTTTTGCAGAAGAAAGCTTTTGCATATAGGATGTTGTCCATATTATTACTTATTCTACCAGGCATTACCCTAAGTATTTTTCCATATCTTATTAATCCCTAATGTAGAAATATTATTACCTACATTTTATTTGTTTTTTTTGTTTTGTTTTGTTTTTTTGTTTTTTTGTTTTTTTGTTTTTTTGTTTTTCTCCGGTACCGGGAACTGAACTCATGACCTTGCACTTGCCAGGCAGGTGCTTTTGCTGCTGAGCTAAATCCCCAGCCCCTATTACCTACATTTTAAAGAAAAAGAAAAATAGTGAGAGTTGGTGAGAATTATGTACTGACAAAGATTTGAAAAAGCATTAAACCCTTGCTTCCTTGAACCCAAAGCCTAGGTTCTTTTTATTGTACTAAGATACTACTTGAGTAGCATAAAGAGAGTATATTCTACTCCTGGACTATTGATATGCATTTCTTTCTAATAATTCTAATGAAGAGATTCAAAGGAGATGAAGCAATGATCAAGTACCCCCAACAGCAAACCTGAATTTCTCTGCTTCACCTCAAAACATTAGCATTACAATATAGCATTACAATATCAGGAAAAGGATAAGGATACCCACCAATGACAATATTTATTTTTTCCTGGACATGTTAGTCAATAAAAGGAATCAGAAAAATACAGGAAGAACCAGGGGAAAATATAAAATTATGATTCTTTTGAAGATTGACTATATGCTGTAGGGTAAGGAAAATTAAATATAAAGACTATTAGGACGAATAAGAAAGCTAAAAAATTAGCTAAATAAAGTTTAAAATATCAGTAACTTTTTGTATAACAGTAACATTCATTTAAAAACATAATAAGAATTTTGATTATGATTTTCTTCAAAGATAACCCCAAATTAAAATATATTAAAAATAAAATAAATGAAGCAAAATATACTCCAATACCTTTGGTGCTATTGTGGGATCTATTTAAATAAAAATATAGAGTTTTCCATGAGAGTTGTCTTCTTTTTAGGGGGTATCAGGAATCAAACTCAGGACCTCACACTTGCCAGGCAGGCACTGCGCCACCGAGTTAAATCCCCAGCTCCCAAATATAAAATTTTATAAAAACTCAAAAAAAATCTTATAAAATCAAGAGTGGTTTTAATTTCCCAGATAAGACAAATGAGCAAGTGCACAAGATCTTCCTAAATTAATACATAAAATTACCATGAAAGCTGTGAGGGTAACACGTTAGGAATATAGTTGTAAAGTTACTCAGAAAAGATTAATAGGTAAGCAAAATAGCTGAGACCATATTTTAAAAGTGGAAAAATGCCATAAAGTTTGCCAACCAAAAGTTATAAAACACTACAAGCATTAAAATAGGATCACATTGTCATAAAACTGGGTACTTCTATTAGTAGAACAAACAGAACATTCTAGAACAATCATAAAAGAACATAGAAGTGTATGATAATAATGGAAGTAACAAAATTCAGTGCAAAAATAGTGTAGCATTCATCAAATGATATTGACAAAAGTGTCTAAAAATATGGGAAAAATAAACATTTGCTTGACTGTCATCTCATATCTATCAGTTCAAATTCTATATATTTTATCAATTGATGTAAAAATAAAGCAATTTTATTAAAAGTTAACATTATAATAAATATCTCATTTATATTCAAAATATAGATAACTTCTAAAAATAATTGCAAGATATAAAATGGTAGCTTTATTAATCACAAATAATTTTTATACACTAAAATACAAAAGTAGGTATGTGAAATGGTATAAGCATGTTTAACAGACTTGAACAAGGATATAAAAGTTTTTAATATATATGTAAATACACATATAAATGCTTTTAAAAATCTCTAATACCCACTGTCATAACAAACAACAACTGTAGCTGTATATCAACCTATTTTAAACAAGCACCAACACAAACATAAAAGTCTCACTATCAAGGTCTATAAAGGTCTCACTTCTAGACATGCCCCTATGTAAGTGTGACCAAGAGCAATAAACACCTATTTCAAAGAGGAAGAAAAGCATTTGGATAATAAACATTTGGTAAATATTCAGCACGCTAGTAATCAACATGGTCTGGGTCCTATTTTTAACAATTATATTGACAGGAGGGGAGGAATAAGAACAATCAACATTGGTGAAAATAGCCTCTACCTCGTTTGTAAGGTCAAATAATTTTCAAAACTTTTCTGAAAGATGAATTAAAACGTTCTCAAAAGCACTCCTAACCTATAATGAAACTTCTAGGGACTCACACTGGGGAAACCATCAGAGAAAATCATACAAATAATTCATAAGGAAATTAATCGCAATGTTTCATATTTAAATAAAGATGAAAGTAAAACTCCAAAACATAGTTTTGATACTCCCCACCTCCCACCAAGACATCCAGGTGCTAATCCTCAGAACATGTGAGTATGTTACCTTGCACGGCAATGGTGACTTCCCAGGTCTGATCGCATTACAGATATCCAAAGGAGGTGACTATCCTGGACATTTGGAATGGACCCAGTGTAACCACAAGGTCCTAGTAAAGGGGAACAAGGAAGTCATGGTCAGAGCAGGTGATACAACAGTATAAACAGAGAAAAAGGAAGAAATGTGATGACAGAGATAGAGGTTGGAGGGATGTGGGGCTAAAGCCAAAGAATACGGGCAGCTGCAGGAGACAAAGAATAATCCAGTGCTGCACCAATCGCAGCATTATCACATAGATTTTAACCTGTTGATGCTGACTTAGGGCCCCAAATTGGAATACAATAAATATGTGTTGTTTTAAGCCACAAAATTTGTGGTAGACTTTAACAGTAGCAGTAGGAAAGAATACAATAAATCTCAAAATGCTTCTAAAAACCATATTTGCAGGAATAATGATGTGGGATTATGAGCAAGGTAAATGATACTTGAAAATAAGGATTAGAAAAGTTAATATTGGCATTAAATCACAAACTCCAATTGTCACCAGAATTAGACAGATACGGCATTCCCAAATGAGATACCAGATCACAATGCAAATTTCTGAAGGAAAAGATTATAAAAAGGTTATATGACACTCTGGGAAGCTGAGGCAAGAGTACTGCAAGTTTGAGCCCAGCTTGGGCAATTCAGTGACTTGGCAAGACCCTGTCTCAAAATACAGAAAAGAAAAAAAGAAAAAGGGGATGTGGGTGGAGCTCAGTGTAAATGTCTTGGATTTGACTCTCACTATTGGAAAAGAAATAAGGAAGAGGGGCTGGGGATTTAGCTCAGTGGCACAGCGCCTGCCTGGCAAGCG